>NW_026736400.1:0-71407 GCF_949786415.1 Peromyscus eremicus | reverse complement strand
GAGTCACTATTGCACTCCCATTGCCATACACAGTGCAAATAGCACTTGCATCTGTTCCCAGCAAGTACAGTGTATTGGACTGAAGAGGATCTACTGTTCTTGTCAGTTTCTTAGCAGAGTTGAAGTAGATATGGCCCGTGTGTGTAGGAAGCACAGTTCTTTTGTTCTGAGCAAGCTCACTGTTCGGATCCCATAGGAGACTCAGTAGAGTAGAAGAGTACTCTTTTCTCAAAAGCAGAGTGTGTTTCATGTAAGGCGAGCTAAAAGCATTTGTTTCCCAGTCCTAAATGGAGTTGAATCACATGCAGTTTCTGGTCCTATGAGCAAGAGTTGTGTTCTGGTAAGAAGAGTCACTATTGTGCTCCCATTGCCATACACAGTGCAAATAGCACTCGCGTGTGTTCCCAGCTAGTACAGGGTATAGTACTGAAGAGGAGTTACTGTTTTTGTCAGTTTCCTAAGCAGAGTTGAACTAGTTATGGCCCGTGTGTGTAGGAAGCACAGTTTTTTTTTTTTCTGAGCAAGATCACTGTTCTGGCCCTATAGGAAACACTTTAGAGAATAAGAGGGCTCTTTTCTCAAAAGCAGAGTGTGATTCATGTAAGGGGAGATAGCATTTGTTTCCCAGTCCTAAATGGAGTTGAATCTCATGCAGTTTCTGGTCCTACGAGCAAGAGTTGTTTTCTGGTAAGAAGAGTCACTATTGTGCTCCCATTGCCATACACAGAGCAAATAGCACTCGCGTCTGTTCCCAGCAAGTACAGTGTATCGGACTGAAGAGTAGCTACTGTTGTTGTTCAGTTTCCTAAACAGAGTTGAACGAGATATGGCCCGTGTGTGTAGGAAGCTCAGTTCTTTTGTTCTGAGCAAGCTCACTGTTTTGACCACATAGGAAACACAGTAGAGTAGAAGAGTGCTCTTTTCTCAAAAGCAGGGTGTGTTTCTTGTAAGGCGAGCTAGTGTTTGTTTCCCAGTCCTAAATGGAGTTGAATCACATGCAGTTTCTGGTCCTACGAGCAAGATTTGTTTTCTGGTAAGGAAAGTCACTATTGCGCTCCCATTGCCATACACAGTGCAAATAGCACTTGCGTCTGTTCCCAGCAAGTACAGTGTATCGGACTGAAGAGGAGCTACTGTTCTTGTCAGTTTCATAAGCAGAGTTGAACTAGATATGGTCCGTGTGTAGGAAGCACAGTTTTCTGTTCTGTGCAAGCTCAATTTTTGGACCCCAAAGGAAACACAGTAGAGTAGATGAGTGCTCTTTTCTCAAAAGCAGGGTGTGTTTCTTGTAAGGCGAGCTAGCATTTGTTTCCCAGTCCTAAATGGAGTTGAATCCCATGCAGTTTCTGTTCTTACGAGCAAGAGCTGTTTTCTTTTAAGGAAAGTCACTATGGCGCTCCCATTGCCATACACAGTGCAAATAGCACTCGCGTATGTTCCCAGCTAGTACAGTATACCGGACTGAAGAGGAGCAACTGTTTTTGTCAGTTTCCTAAGCAGAGTTGAACTAGATATGGCCCGTGTGTGTAGGAAGCACAGTTTTTTTTCTCTGAGCAAGCTCACTGTTTGGCCCTATAGGAAACACTTTAGAGTATAAGAGGGCTCTTTTCTCAAAAGCAGAGTGTGTTTCTTCTAATGCGAGCTAGCGTTTTTTTCCCAGTGCTAAATGGAGTTGAATCTCATGCAGTTTCTGGTCCTACGAGCAAGAGTTGTTTTCTGGTAAGAAGAGTCACTATTGTGCTCCCATTGCCATGCACAGAGCAAATAGCACTCGCGTCTGTTCCCAGCAAGTACAGTGTATGGGACTGAATAGTAGGTACTGTTGTTGTCAGTTTCCTAAGCAGAGTTGAACGAGATATGGCGCGTGTGTGTAGGAAGCTCATTTCTTTTGTTCTGAGCAAGCTCACTGTTTTGACCACATAGGAAACACAGTAGAGTAGATGAGTGCTCTTTTCTCAAAAGCAAGGTGTGTTTCTTGTAAGGCGAGCTAGTGTTTGTTTCCCAGTCCTAAATGGAGTTGAATCACATGCAGTTTCTGGTCCTATGAGCAAGAGTTGTTTTCTCGTAAGGAAAGTCACTATTGCGCTCCCATTGCCATAAACAGTGCAAATAGCACTCGCGTCTGTTCCCAGCAATTACAGTGTATCGGACTGAAGAGGAGCTAGTGTTCTTGTCGGTTTCCTAAGCAGAGTTGAACTAGATATGGTTCGTGTGTAGGAAGCACAGTTTTCTGTTCTGAGCAAGCTCACTGTTTGGACCCCGTAGGAAACACAATAGAGTAGAAGAGTGCTCTTTTCTCAAAAGCAGAGTGTGTTTCTTGTAAGGCGAGCTAGCATTTGTTTCCCAGTCCTAAATGGAGTTGAATCACATGCAGTTTCTGGTCCTACGAGCAATAGTTGTTTTATGGTAAGAATAGTCACTATTGCGCTGCCATTGCCATACACAGGACAAATAGCACTGGCGTCTGTTCCCAGCAAGTACAGTGTATTGGACTGAAGGGGATCTACTGTTCTTGTCAGGTTCCTAAATAGAATTGAACTAGATATGGCCGTGTGTGTAGGAAGCACAGTTCTTTTGTTCTGAGCAAGCTCACTGTTCTGGCCCTACAGGAAACACAGTAGAGTAGAAGAGTGCTCTTTTCTCAAAAGCAGAGTGTATTTCTTGTAAGGCGAGCTAGCGTTTGTTTCCCAGTCCTAAATGGAGTTGAGTCACATGCAGTTTCTGGTCCTAGGAACAAGAGTTGTTTTCTGGTAAGAAGAGTCACTATTGTGCTCCCATTGTGATACACAGGGCAAATAGTACTGGCGTCTGTTCCCAGCATGTACAGTGTATTGGACTGAAGAGGATCTACTGTTCTTGTCAGTTTCCTAAGCAGAATTGAATAGATATGGCCCCTGTGTGCAGGAAGCACAGTTCTTTTGTTCTGAGGAAGCTCACTCATCTGGCCCTATAGGAAACACAGTATAGTAGAAGAATGCTCTTTTGGCAAAAGCACAGAGTTTTTCTTGTAAGGCGAGCTAGCATTTCTTCCCCAGTCCTAAATGGAGTTGAGACACATGCAGTTTTTGGTCCTATGAGCAAGAGTTTTTTTCTGGTAAGAAGAGTTACTATTGCACTTTCAATGCCATACACAGTGCAAATAGCACTTGCATCTGTTCCCAGCAAGTACTGTGTTTTGGACTGAAGAGGATCTACTGTTCTTGTCAGTTTTTTAAGCAGAGTTGAACTAGATATGGCCCGTGTGTGTAGGAAGCACAGTTCTTTTGTTCTGAGCAAGCTCACTATTTTGGTCCTACAGGAAACACAGTTGAGTAGAAGAGTGCTCTTTTCTCAAAAGCAGAGTGTGTTTCTTGTAAGGCGAGCTCGGGTTTGTTTCCCAGTCCTAAATGGAGTTGAGTCACATGCAGTTTTTGGTCCTACGAGCAAGAGTTGTTTTCTGGTAAGAAGAGTCACTATTGCGCTCCAATTGCCATACACAGTGCAAATAGCACTCGCGTCTGTTCCCAGCAAGTACAGTGTATTGGACTGAATAGGAGCTACTGTTCTTGTCAGTTTCCTAAGCAGAGTTGAACTAGATATGGTCCGTGTGTGTAGGAAGCACAGTTCTTTTGTTCTGAGCAAGCTCACTGTTCTGGCCCGATAGGAAACACTGTAGAGTAGAAGAGTGCTCTTTTCTCAAAAGCAGAGTGTGTTTCTTGTAAAACGAGCTATCGTTTGTTTCCCAGTCCTAAATGGAGTTGAATCACATGCAGTTTCTGGTCCTATGAGCAAGAGTTGTTTTCTGGTAAGAAGAGTCACTATTGTGCCCCCATTGTCATACACAGGGCAAATAGCGCTGGCGTCTGTTCCCAGCATGTACAGTGTATTGGACTGAAGAGGATCTACTGTTCTTGTCAGGTTCCTAAGCAGAGTTGAACTAGATATGGCCGTGTGTGTAGGAAGCACAGTTCTTTTGTTCTGAGCAAGCTCACTGTTCTGGCCCTATAGGAAACACAGTAGAGTAGAAGAGTGCTCTTTTCTCTAAAGCAGAGTGTGTTTCTTGTAAGGCGAGCTAGCGTTTGTTTTCCAGTCCTAAATGGAGTTGAGTCACATGCAGTTTTTGGTCCTACGAGCAAGAGTTGTTTTCTGGTAAGAAGAGTCACTATTTCGCTCCAATTGCCATACACAGTGCAAATAGCACTCGCGTCTGTTCCCAGCAATTACAGTGTATTGGACTGAATAGGAGCTACTGTTCTTGTCAGTTTCCAAAGCATAGTTAAACTAGAAATGATCCGTTTGTGTAGGAAGCACAGTTCTTTTGTTCTCAGCAAGCTCACTGTTCTGGCCCTATAGGAAACACAGTAGAGTAGAACAGTGCTCTTTTCTCAAAAGCAGAGTGTGTTTCTTGTAAGGCGAGCTAGGGTTTGTGTCCCAGTCCGAAATGAGGTTGAATCACATGCAGTTTCTGGTCCTACGAGCAAGAGATGTTTTATGGTAAGAATAGTCACTATTGCGCTGCCATTGCCATACACAGGACAAATAGCACGGGCATCTGTTCCCAGCAAGTACAGTGTATTGCACTGAAGAGTATCTACTATTCTTGTCAATTTCCTAAGCAGAATTGAACTAGATATGGCCGTATGTGTAGGAAGCACAGTTCTTTTGTTCTGAGCAAGCTCACTGTTCTGGCCCTATAGGAAACACAGTAGAGTAGAAGAGTGCTCTTTTCTCTAAGCAGAGTGTGTTTCTTGTAAGGTGAGCTAGCGTTTCTTTCCCAGTCCTAAATGGAGTTGAATCACATGCAGTTTCCTGTCCTACGAGCAAGAGTTGTTTTCTGGTAAGAAGAGTCACTATTGTGCTCCAATTGTCATACACAGGGCAAATAGCACTGGCGTCTGTTCCCAGTATGTACAGTGTATTGGACTGAACAGGATCTACTGTTCTTGTCAGGTTCTTAAGCAGAGTTGAACTAGATATGGCCGTGTGTGTAGGAAGCACAGTTCTTTTGTTCTGAGCAAGCTCACTGTTCTGGCACTATAGGAAACACAGTAGAGTAGAACAGTGCTCTTTTCTCAAAAGCAGAGTGTGTTTCTTGTAAGTTGACCAGCGTTTGTTTCCCAGTTTTAAATGGAGTGGATTCACATGCAGTTTCTGGTCCTACGAGCAAGAGTTGTTTTCTGGTAAGGAAGTCACTATTGTGCTCCCATTGCCATACACAGTGCAAATAGCACTCGCGTCTTTTCCCAGGAAGTACAGTGTATCCAACTGAAGAGGAGCTACTGTTCTTGTCAGTTTCCTAAGCGGAGTTGAACGAGATATGGCCCGTGTGTGTAGGAAGCACAGTTCTTTTGTTCTGAGCAAGCTCACTGTTTGGACCACATAGGAAACACAGTAGAGTAGAAGAGTGCTCTTTTCTCAAAAGCAGAGTGTGATTCATGTAAGGGGAGATAACATTTGTTTCCCAGTCCTAAATGGAGTTGAATCCCATGCACTTTCTGGTCCTACAAGCAAGAGTTGTTTTCTGGTAAGGAAAGTCACTTTGCGCTCCCATTGCCATACACAGTGCAAATAGCACTCGCGTCTGTTCCCAGAAATTACAGTGTATCAGACTGAAGAGGAGCTACTGCTCTTGTCAGTTTCCTAAGCAGATATGAAGTAGATATGGCCCATGTGTAGGAAGCACAGTTCTTTTGTTCTGAGCAAGCTCACTGTTCTGGCCCTACAGGAAACACAGTAGAGTAGAAGAGTGCTCATTTCTCTAAAGCAGAGTGTGTTTCTTGTAAGGCGAGGTAGCGTTTGTTTCCCAGTCCTAAATGGAGTTGAATCACATGCAGTTTTTTGTCCTACGAGCAAGAGTTGTTTTCTGGTAAGAAGAGTCACTATTGCGCTGCCATTGCCATACACAGGACAAATAGCACTGGTGTCTGTTGCCAGGAAGTACAGTGTATTGGACTGAAGAGGATCTACTGTTCTTGTCAGGTTTTTAAGCAGAATTGAACTAGATATGGCCGTGTGTGTAGGAAGCACAGTTTTTTTGTTCTGAGCAAGTTCACTGTTCGGACCCCATAGGAAACACAGTAGAGTAGAAGAGTGCTCTTTTCTCAAAAGAAGAGTGTGTTTCTTGTAAAGCGAACGAGCGTTTGTTTCCCAGTCCTAAATGGAGTTGAATCACATGCAGTTTCTGGTCCTAGGAGAAAGAGTTGTTTTGTGGTAAGAAGAGTCACTATTGCGCTCCCTTTGACATACACAGTGCAAATAGCACTCGCGTCTCTTCCCAGCATGTACAGTGTATTGGACTGAAGAGGAGCTACTGTTCTTGTCAGTTTCCTAAGCAGAGTTGAACTAGATATGGCTCATGTGTGTAGGAAGCACAGTTCTTTTGTTCTGAGCAAGCTCACTGTTTGGACACCATAGGAAACACAGTAGAGTAGAAGAGTGCTCTTTTCTCAAAAGCAGAGTGTGTTTCTTGTAAGGCGAGCTAGCGTTTGTTTCCCAGTCCTAAATGGAGTTGAATCACATGCAGTTTTTTGTCCTACGAGCAAGAGTTGTTTTCTGGTAAGAAGAGTCACTATTGCGCTGCCATTGCCATACACAGGACAAATAGCACTGGCGTCTGTTGCCAGGAAGTACAGTGTATTGGACTGAAGAGGATCTACTGTTCTTGTCAGGTTTATAAGCAGAATTGAACTAGATATGGCCGTGTGTGTAGGAAGCACAGTTTTTTTGTTCTGAGCAAGTTCACTGTTCGGACCCCATAGGAAACACAGTAGAGTAGAAGAGTGCTCTTTTCTCTAAAGCAGATTGTGTTTCTTGTAAGGCGAGGTAGCAATTGTTTCCCAGTCCTAAATGGCGTTGAATCACATACAGTTTCTGGTCCTACGAGCAAGAGTTCTTTCTGGTAAGAAGAGTCACTATTGCGCTGTCATTGCCATACACAGAACAAATAGCACTGGCGTCTGTTCCCAGGAAGTAGAGTGTATTGGACTGAAGAGGATCTACTGTTCTTGTCATTTTTATAAGCAGAATTGAACTAGATATGGCCGTGTGTGTAGGAAGCACAGTTTTTTTGTTCTGAGCAAGCTCACTGTTTGGACCCCATAGGAAACACAGTAGAGTAGAAGAGTGCTCTTTTCTCTAAAGCAGGTTGTATTTCTTGTAAGGCGAGCTAGCGTTTGTTTCCCAGTCCTAAATGGAGTTGAGTCACATGCAGTTTCTGGTCCTAGGAACAAGAGTTGTTTTCTGGTAAGAAGAGTCACTATTGTGCTCCCATTGTCATACACAGGGCAAATAGTACTGGCGTCTGTTCCCAGCATGTACAGTGTATTGGACTGAAGAGGATCTACTGTTCTTGTCAGTTTCCTAAGCAGAATTGAATAGATATGGCCCCTGTGTGCAGGAAGCACAGTTCTTTTGTTCTGAGGAAGCTCACTCATCTGGCCCTATAGGAAACACAGTATAGTAGAAGAATGCTCTTTTGGCAAAAGCACAGAGTTTTTCTTGTAAGGCGAGCTAGCATTTCTTCCCCAGTCCTAAATGGAGTTGAGACACATGCAGTTTTTGGTCCTACGAGCAAGAGTTTTTTTCTGGTAAGAAGAGTCACTATTGCACTCTCAATGCCATACACAGTGCAAATAGCACTTGCATCTGTTCCCAGCAAGTACAGTGTTTTGGACTGAAGAGGATCTACTGTTCTTGTCAGGTTCCGAAGCAGAGTTGAACTAGATATGGTCGGTGTGTGTAGGAATCACGTTTTTTTTTGTTCTGAGCAAGCTCTCTGTTCGGACCTCATAGGAAACACAGTAGAGTAGAAGAGTGCTCTTTTCTCTAAAGCAGAGTGTGTTTGTTGTAAGGCGAGCTAGCGTTTGTTTCCTAGCCCTAATTGGAGTTCAATCACAGGCAGTTTCCGGTCCTATGAGCAAGAGTTGTTTTCTGGTAATTAAAGTTACTATTGTGCTCCCATTGCCATACACTGTGCAAATAGCACTCGCGTCTGTTCCCAGCAAGTACAGTGTATTGAACTAAATAGCAGCTACTGTTCTTGTCAGTTTCCTAAGCAGAGTTGAACTAGATATGGTCGGTGTGTGTAGGAAGCACAGTTCTTTTGTTCTGAGCAAGCTAACTGTTTGGACACCATAGGAAACACTGTAGAGTAGAAGAGTGCTCTTTTCTCAAAAGCAGAGTGTGTTTCTTGTAAGGCGAGCTAGCGTTTGTTTCCCAGTCCTAAATGGAGTTGAATCCCATGCAGTTTCTGGTCCTATTGTCAAGAGTTGTTTTATGGTAAGAATAGTAAATATTGCGCTGCCATTGCCATACACAGGACAAATAGCACTGGAGTCTGTTTCCAGCAAGTACAGTGTATTGGACTGAAGAGGTTCCACTGTTCTTGTCAGTTTCCTAAGCAGAGTTGAACTAGATATGGTCGGTGTGTGTAGGAAGCACAGTTCTTTTGTTCTGAGCAATCTCACTGTTCTGGCCCTATAGGAAACATAGTATAATAGAAGAGTGCTCTTTTCTCAAAAGCAGAGTGTGTTTCTTGTAAGGCGAGCTAGCGTTTGTTTCCCAGTCCAATATGGAGTTGAATCACATGCAGGTTCTGGTCCTACAAACAAGAGTTGTTTTCTGGTAAGAAGAGTCACTATTGCGCTGCCTTTGCCATACACAGGACAAATAACACTGGCGTCTTTTCCCAGCAAGTACAGTGTATTGGACTGAAGAGGATCTACTGTACTTGTCAGGTTCCTAAGCAGATTTAAACTAGATATGGCCGTGTGTGTAGGAAGCTCAGTTTTCTTGTTCTGAGCAAGCTCACTGTTCGGACACCATAGGAAACACAGTAGAGTAGAAGAGTGCTCTTTTCTCTAAAGCAGAGTGTATTTCTTGTAAGGCAAACTCGCGTTTGTTTCCCAGTCCTAAATGGAGTTGAGTCACAGGCAGTTTTTGGTCCTACGAGCAAGAGTTGTTTTCTGGTAAGAAGAGTCACTATTGCGCTCCAAATGCCATACACAGTGCAAATAGCTCTCGCATCAGTTCCCAGCAAGTATAGTGTATTGGACTGAATAGGAGCTACTGTTCTTGTCAGTTTCCTAAGCAGAGTTGAGCTAGATATTTCCTGTGTAGGAAGCACAGTTCTTTTGTTCTGAGCAAGCTCACAGTTTGGACCCCATAGGAAACACAGTAGAGTATCAGAGTGCTCATTTCTCTAAAGCAGAGTGTGTTTCTTGTAAGGCGAGCTAGCGTTTGTTTCCCAGTCCTAAATGGAGTTCAATCACAGGCAGTTTCCGGTCCTATGAGCAAGAGTTGTTTTCTGGTAAGGAAAGTTACTATTGTGCTCCCATTGCCATACACAGTGCAAATAGCACTCGCGTCTGTTCCCAGCAAGTGCAGTGTATTGGACTGAATAGGAGCTACTGTTCTTGTCAGTTTCCTAAGCAGAGTTGAACTAGATATGGTCGGTGTGTGTAGGAATCACAGTTCTTTTGTTCTGAGCAAGCTCACTGTTTGGACCCCATAGGAAACACAGTAGAGTAGAAGAGTGCTCTTTTCTCAAAACAGAGTGTGTTACTTGTAAGGAGAGCTAGCGTTTGTTTCCCAGTCCTAAATGGAGTTGAATCCCATGCAGTTTCTGGTCCTATGAGCAAGAGTTGTTTTCTGGTAAGAATAGTCAATATTGTGCTGCCATTGCCATACACAGGACAAATAGCACTGGAGTCTGTTCTCAGCAAGTACAGTGTATTGGACTGAAGAGGATCTACTGTTCTTGTCAGGTTCCGAAGCAGAATTGAACTAGATATGGCCGTGTGTGTAGGAAGCACAGTTCTTTTGGTTTGAGCAAGTTCACTGTTCGGACCTCTTAGCAAACACAATAGAGTAGAAGAGTGCTTTTTTCTCTAAATCAGAGTTTGTTTCTTGTAAGGCGAGCTAGTGTTTGTTTCCCAGTCCTAAATGGAGTTGCCTCACATGCAGTTTCTGGTCCTACGAGCAAGAGTTGTTTTCTGTTAAGAAGAGTCACTATTGTGCTCCCATTGTCATACACAGGGCAAATATCACTCGCGTCTGTTCCCAGCATGTACAGTGTATTGGACTGAAGAGGATCTACTGTTCTTGTCAGGTTCCTAAGCAGAGTTGAACTAGATATGGCCCGAGTGTAGGAAGCACAGTTCTTTTGTTCTGAGCAAGCTTACTGTTCTGGCCCTATAGGAAACACAGTAGAGTAGAAGAGTGCTCTTTTCTCAAAAGCAGAGTGTGTTTCTTGTAAGGCGAGCTAGCGTTTGTTTCCCAGTCCTAAATGGAGTGGAATCACATGCAGTTTCTGGTCCTATGAGCAAGAGTTGTTTTCTGGTAATGAAAGTCACTATTGCGCTCCCATTGCCATACACAGTGCAAATAGCACATGTGTCTGTTCCCAGCAAGTACAGTGTATCAGACTGAAGAGGAGCTACTGTTCTTGTCACTTTCCTAAGCAGAGTTGAAGTAGATATGGCCTGTGTGTGTAGGAAGCACAGTTCTTATGTTCTGAGCAAGCTCACTGTTTTTTCCCTATAGGAAACACAGTAGAGTAGAAGAGTGCACTTTTCTTAAAAGCAGAGTGTGTTTCTTGTAAGGCGAGCTCGCGTTTGTTTCCCAGTCCTAAATGGAGTTGAGTCACATGCAGTTTTTGGTCCTATGAGCAAGAGTTGTTTTCTGGTAAGAAGAGTCACTGTTGCGCTCCAAATGCCATATACAGTGCAAATAGCACTCGCGTCTGTTCCCAGCAAGTACAGTGTATCAGACTGAATAGGAGCTACTGTTCTTGTCAGTTTCCTAAGCAGACTTGATCTAGATATGGCCGTGTGTGTAGGAAGCACAGTTTTTTTGTTCTGAGCATGCTCACTGTTCGGAACACATAGGAAACACAGTAGAGTAGAAGAGTGCTCTTTTCTCAAAAGCAGAGTGTGTTTTTGGAAGTCGAGCTAGCGTTTGTTTCCCAGTCCTAAATGGAGTTGAGTCACATGCAGTTTTTTGTCCTACGAGCAAGAGTTGTTTTCTGGTAAGACGAGTCACTATTGTGCTCCAATTGCCATACACAGTGCAAATAGCACTCGCGTCTGTTCCGAGCAAGTACAGTGTATTGGACTGAAGAGGAGATACTGTTCTTGTCAGTTTCTTAAGCAGAGTTGAACTAGATATGGCCCGAGTGTAGGAAGCACAGTTCTTTTCTTCTGAGCAAGCTCACTGTTCTGGCCCTATAGGAAACACAGTAGAGTAGAAGAGTGCTATTTTCTCTAAAGCAGAGTGTGTTTCTTGTAAGGCGAGCTAGCGTTTGTTTCCCAGTCCTAAATGGAGTGTAATCACATGCAGTTTCTGGTCCTACGAGCAAGAGTTGTTTCATGGTAAGAAGAGTCACTATTGCGCTGCCATTGCCATACACAGGACTAATAGCACTGTTGTCTGTTCCCAGCAGTATAGTATATTGGACTGAAGAGGATCTACTGTTCTTGTCAGGTTCCTAAGCAGAATTGAACTAGATATGGCCTTGTGTGTAGGAAGCACAGTTCTTTTGTTTTGAGCAAGTTCACTGTTCGGACCTCTTAGGAAACACAATAGAGTAGAAGAGTGCTTTTTTCTCTAAATCAGAGTGTGTTTCTTGTAAGGCGAGTTAGTGTTTGTTTCCCAGTCTTAAGTGGAGTTGAGTCACATGCAGTTTCTGGTCCTACGAGCAAGAGTTGTTTTCTGGTAAGAAGAGTCACTATTGTGCTCCAATTGTCATACACAGGGCAAATAGCACACGTGTCTGTTCCCAGCATGTACAGTGTATTGGACTGAAGAGGATCTACGGTTCTTGTCAGGTTCCTAAGCAGAGTTGAACTAGATTTGGCCGTGTGTGTAGGAAGCACAGTTCTTTTGTTCTGAGCAAGCTCACTGTTCTGGCCCTATAGGAAACAAAGTAGAGTAGAAGAGTGCTCTTTTCTCAAAAGCAGATTGTGTTTCTTGTAAGAGGAGCTAGCGTTTGTTTCCCAGTCCTATATGGAGTTGAATCACATGCAGTTTCTGGTCCTACGAGCAAGAGTTGTTTTTTGGTAAGGAAAGTCACTATTGTGCTCCCATTGCCATACACAGTGCAAATAGCACATGCGTCTGTTCCCAGCAAGTACAGTGTATCAGACTGAAGAGGAGCTACTGTTCTTGTCAGTTTCCTAAGCAGAATTGAACTAGATATGGCCCGTGTGTGTAGGAAGCACAGTTCTTATGTTCTGAGCAAGCTCACTGTTCTGGCCCTATAGGAAACACAGTAGAGTAGATGAGTGCACTTTTCTTAAAAGCAGAGTGTGTTTCTTGTAAGGCGAGCTCGTGTTTGTTTCCCAGTCCTAAATGGAGTTGAGTCACATGCAGTTTTTGGTCCTACGAGCAAAAGTTGTTTTCTGGTAAGAAGAGTCACTGTTGCGCTCCAAATGTCATATACAGTGCAAATAGCACTCGCGTCTGTTCCCAGCAAGTACAGTGTATCGGACTGAATAGGAGCTACTGTCCTTGTCAGGTTCCTAAGCAGACTTGAACTAGATATGGCCGTGTGTGTAGGAAGCACAGTTTTTTTGTTCTGAGCAAGCTCACTGTTCGGAACACATAGGAAACACGGTAGAGTAGAAGAGTGCTCTTTTCTCAAAAGCAGAGTGTGTTTTTGGAAGGCGAGCTAGCGTTTGTTTCCCAGTCCTAAATGGAGTTGAGTCACAAGCAGTTTTTTGTCCTACGAGCAAGAGTTGTTTTCTGGAAAGACGAGTCACTATTGTGCTCCAATTGCCATACACAGTGCAAATAGCACTCGCGTCTGTTCCGAGCAAGTACAGTGTATTGGACTGAAGAGGAGCTACTGTTCTTGTCAGTTTCCTAAGCAGAGTTGAACTAGATATGGCCCGTGTATGTAGGAAGCACAGTTCTTTTTTTCTGAGCAAGCTCACTGGTTGGACCCCATAGGAAACACAGTAGTGTAGAAGAGTGCTCTTTTCTCAAAAGCAGAGTGTGTTTCATGTAAGGCGAGCTAGCATTTGTTTCCCAGTCCTAAATGGAGTTGAATCACATGCAGTTTCTGGTCCTAGGAGCAAGAGTTGTTTTCTGGTAAGGAAAGTCACTATTGCGCTCCCATTGCCATACACAGTGCAAATAGCCCTCCCGTCTGTTCCCAGCAAGTACAGTGTATCGGACTGAAGAGGATCTACTGTTCTTTTCAGGTTCCTAAGCAGACTTGAACTAGATGTGGCCGTGTTTGTAGGAAGCACAGTTTTTTTATTCTGAGCAAGCTCACTGTTCGGAACACAAAGGAAACAGTAGAGTAGAAGAGTGCTCTTTTCTCAAAAGCAGAGTGTGTTTTTGGAAGGCGAGGTAGTGTTTGTTTCCCAGTCCTAAATGGAGTTGAGTCACATGAAGTTTTTTGTCCTACGAGCAAGAGTTGTTTTCTGGTAAGACGAGTCACTATTGCGCTCCAATTGCCATACACAGTGCAAATAGCACTCGCGTCTGTTCCGAGCAAGTACAGTGTATTGGACTGAAGAGGAGCTACTGTTCTTGTCAGTTTCCTAAGCAGAGTTGAACTAGATATGGCCAGAGTGTAGGAAGCACAGTTCTTTTCTTCTGAGCAAGCTCACTGTTCTGGCCCTATAGTAAAAACAGTAGAGTAGAAGAGTGCTCTTTTCTCTAAAGCAGATAGTGTTTCTTGTAAGGCGAGCTAGCGTTTGTTTCCCAGTCCTAAATGAAGTGTAATCACATGCAGTTTCTGGTCCTATGAGCAAGAGTTGTTTTCTGGTAAGGAAAGTCACTATTGCGCTCCCATTGCCATACACAGTGCAAATAGCACATGCGTCTGTTCCCAGCAAGTACAGTGTATCAGACTGAAGAGGAGCTACTGTTCTTGTAAGTTTCCTAAGCAGAGTTGAACTCGATATGGCCCCTGTGTGTAGGAAGCACAGTTCTTATGTTCTGAGCAAGCTCACTGTTCCGGCCCTATAGGAAACACAGTACAGTAGAAGAGTGCACTTTTCTTAAAAGCAGAGTGTGTTTCTTGTAAGGCGAGCTCGCGTTTGTTTCCCAGTCCTAAATGGAGTTGAGTCACATGCAGTTTTTTGTCCTACGAGCAAGAGTTGTTTTCTGGTAAGAAGAATCACTGTTGCGCTCCAAATGCCATATACAGTGCAAATAGCACTCGCGTCTGTTTCCAGCAAGTACAGTGTATCAGACTGAATAGGAGCTACTGTTCTTGTCAGTTTCCTAAGCAGACTTGAACTCGATATGGCCCGTGTGTGTAGGAAGCACAGTTTTTTTGTTCTGAGCAAGCTCACTGTTCGGAACACATAGGAAACACAGTAGAGTAGAAGAGTGCTCTTTTCTCAAAAGCAGAGTGTGTTTTTGGAAGGCGAGCTAGCGTTTGTTTCCCAGTCCTAAATGGAGTTGAGTCACATGCAGTTTTTTGTCCTACGAGCAAGAGTTGTTTTCTGGTAAGGAAAGTCACTATTGCGCTCGCATTGCCATACACAGTGCAAATAGCACTCACGTCTGTTCCCAGCAAGTACAGTGTATTGGACTGAAGAGGAGCTACTGTTCTTGTCAGTTTCCTAAGCAGAGCTGAACTAGATATGGTCCGTGTGTGTAGGAAGCACAGTTCTTTTGTTCTGAGCAAGCTCACTCTTTGGACCCCATAGGAAACACAGTAGAGTAGAAGAGTGCTCTTTTCTCAAAAGCAGAGTGTGTTTCTTGTAAGGCGAGCTAGCGTTTGTTTCCCAGTCCTAAATGGAGTTGAATCACATGCAGTTTCTGGTCCTATGAGCAAGAGTTGTTTTATGGTAAGAAGAGTCACTATTGCGCTGCCATTGCCATACACAGGACAAATAGCACTGTTGTCTGTTCTCAGCAGTACAGTGTATTGGACTGAAGAGGATCTACTGTTCTTGTCAGGTTCCGAAGCAGAGTTGAACTAGATATGGTCGGTGTGTGTAGGAATCACGTTTTTTTTTGTTCTGAGCAAGCTCTCTGTTCGGACCTCATAGGAAACACAGTAGAGTAGAAGAGTGCTCTTTTCTCTAAAGCAGAGTGTGTTTGTTGTAAGGCGAGCTAGCGTTTGTTTCCTAGCCCTAATTGGAGTTCAATCACAGGCAGTTTCCGGTCCTATGAGCAAGAGTTGTTTTCTGGTAATTAAAGTTACTATTGTGCTCCCATTGCCATACACTGTGCAAATAGCACTCGCGTCTGTTCCCAGCAAGTACAGTGTATTGATCTAAATAGCAGCTACTGTTCTTGTCAGTTTCCTAAGCAGAGTTGAACTAGATATGGTCGGTGTGTGTAGGAAGCACAGTTCTTTTGTTCTGAGCAAGCTAACTGTTTGGACACCATAGGAAACACAGTAGAGTAGAAGAGTGCTCTTTTCTCAAAAGCAGAGTGTGTTTCTTGTAAGGCGAGCTAGCGTTTGTTTCCCAGTCCTAAATGGAGTTGAATCCCATGCAGTTTCTGGTCCTATTGTCAAGAGTTGTTTTATGGTAAGAATAGTAAATATTGCGCTGCAATTGCCATACACAGGACAAATAGCACTGGCGTCTTTTCCCAGCAAGTACAGTGTATTGGACTGAAGAGGAGCTACTGTTCCTGTCAGGTTCCTATGCAGAATTGAACTTGATATGGCCGTGTGTGTAGGAAGCACAGTTCGTTTGGTTTGAGCAAGTTCACTGTTCGGACCTCTTAGGAAACAAAATAGAGTAGAAGAGTGCTTTTTTCTCTAAATCAGAGTGTGTTTCTTGTAAGGTGAGCTAGCATTTGTTTCCCAGTCCTAAATGGAGTTGCATCACATGCAGTTTCTGGTCCTACGAGCAAGAGTTGTTTTCTGCTAAGAAGAGTCACTATTGTGCTCCCATTGTCATACACAGGGCAAAGAGCACTCGCGTCTGTTCCCAGCATGCACAGTGTATTGGACTGAAGAGGATATACTGTTCTTGTCAGGTTCCTAAGCGGAGTTGAACTAGATATGGCTGTGTGTGTAGGAAGCACAGTTCTTTTGTTCTGAGCAATCTCACTGTTCTGGCCCTATAGGAAACATAGTATAATAGAAGAGTGCTCTTTTCTCAAAAGCAGAGTGTGTTTCTTGTAAGGCGAGCTAGCGTTTGTTTCCCAGTCCAATATGGAGTTGAATCACATGCAGTTTCTGGTCCTACAAACAAGAGTTGTTTTCTGGTAAGAAGAGTCACTATAGCGCTGCCATTGCCATACACAGGACAAATAGCACTGGCGTCTTTTCCCAGCAAGTACAGTGTATTGGACTGAAGAGGATCTACTGTACTTGTCAGGTTCCTAAGCAGATTTAAACTAGATATGGCCGTGTGTGTAGGAAGCACAGTTTTCTTGTTCTGAGCAAGCTCACTGTTCGGACGCCATAGGAAACACAGTAGAGTAGAAGAGTGCTCTTTTCTCTAAAGCAGAGTGTATTTCTTGTAAGGCAAACTCACGTTTGTTTCCCAGTCCTAAATGGAGTTGAGTCACAGGCAGTTTTTGGTCCTACGAGCAAGAGTTGTTTTCTGGTAAGAAGAGTCACTATTGTGCTCCAAATGCCATACACAGTGCAAATAGCTCTCGCATCAGTTCCCAGCAAGTATAGTGTATTGGACTGAATAGGAGCTACTGTTCTTGTCAGTTTCCTAAGCAGAGTTGAGCTAGATATTTCCTGTGTAGGAAGCACAGTTCTTTTGTTCTGAGCAAGCTCACAGTTTGGACCCCATAGGAAACACAGTAGAGTAGCAGAGTGCTCATTTCTCTAAAGCAGAGTGTGTTTCTAGTAAGGCGAGCTAGCGTTTGTTTCCCAGTCCTAAATGGAGTTCAATCACAGGCAGTTTCCGGTCCTATGAGCAAGAGTTGTTTTCTGGTAAGGAAAGTTACTATTGTGCTCCCATTGCCATACACAGTGCAAATAGCACTCGCGTCTGTTCCCAGCAAGGGCAGTGTATTGGACTGAATAGGAGCTACTGTTCTTGTCAGTTTCCTAAGCAGAGTTGAACTAGATATGGTCGGTGTGTGTAGGAATCACAGTTCTTTTGTTCTGAGCAAGCTCACTGTTTGGACCCCATAGGAAACACAGTAGAGTAGAAGAGTGCTCTTTTCTCAAAACAGAGTGTGTTACTTGTAAGGAGAGCTAGCGTTTGTTTCCCAGTCCTAAATGGAGTTGAATCCCATGCAGTTTCTGGTCCTATGAGCAAGAGTTGTTTTCTGGTAAGAATAGTCAATATTGTGCTGCCATTGCCATACACAGGACAAATAGCACTGGAGTCTGTTCTCAGCAAGTACAGTGTATTGGACTGAAGAGGATCTACTGTTCTTGTCAGGTTCCGAAGCAGAATTGAACTAGATATGGCCGTGTGTGAAGGAAGCACAGTTCTTTTGGTTTGAGCAAGTTCACTGTTCGGACCTCTTAGCAAACACAATAGAGTAGAAGAGTGCTTTTTTCTCTAAATTAGAGTTTGTTTCTTGTAAGGCGAGCTAGTGTTTGTTTCCCAGTCCTAAATGGAGTTGCCTCACATGCAGTTTCTGGTCCTACGAGCAAGAGTTGTTTTCTGTTAAGAAGAGTCACTATTGTGCTCCCATTGTCATACACAGGGCAAATATCACTCGCGTCTGTTCCCAGCATGTACAGTGTATTGGACTGAAGAGGATCTACTGTTCTTGTCAGGTTCCTAAGCAGAGTTGAACTAGATATGGCCGTGTGTGTAGGAAGCACAGTTCTTTTGTTCTGAGCAAGCTTACTGTTCTGGCCCTATAGGAAACACAGTAGAGTAGAAGAGTGCTCTTTTCTCAAAAGCAGAGTGTGTTTCTTGTAAGGCAAGCTAGCGTTTGTTTTCCAGTCCTAAATGGAGTGGAATCACATGCAGTTTCTGGTCCTATGAGCAAGAGTTGTTTTCTGGTAATGAAAGTCACTATTGCGCTCCCATTGCCATACACAGTGCAAATAGCACATGTGTCTGTTCCCAGCAAGTACAGTGTATCAGACTGAAGAGGAGCTACTGTTCTTGTCACTTTCCTAAGCAGAGTTGAACTAGATATAGCCTGTGTGTGTAGGAAGGACAGTTCTTATGTTCTGAGCAAGCTCACTGTTCTTTCCCTATAGGAAACACAGTAGAGTAGAAGAGTGCACTTTTCTTAAAAGCAGAGTGTGTTTCTTGTAAGGCGAGCTCGCGTTTGTTTCCCAGTCCTAAATGGAGTTGAGTCACATGCAGTTTTTGGTCCTATGAGCAAGAGTTGTTTTCTGGTAAGAAGAGTCACTGTTGCGCTCCAAATGCCATATACAGTGCAAATAGCACTCGCGTCTGTTCCCAGCAAGTACAGTGTATCAGACTGAATAGGAGCTACTGTTCTTGTCAGTTACCTAAGCAGACTTGATCTAGATATGGCCGTGTGTGTAGGAAGCACAGTTTTTTTGTTCTGAGCATGCTCACTGTTCGGAACACTTAGGAAACACAGTAGAGTAGAAGAGTGCTCTTTTCTCAAAAGCAGAGTGTGTTTTTGGAAGTCGAGCTAGCGTTTGTTTCCCAGTCCTAAATGGAGTTGAGTCACATGCAGTTTTTTGTCCTACGAGCAAGAGTTGTTTTCTGGTAAGACGAGTCACTATTGTGCTCCAATTGCCATACACAGTGCAAATAGCACTCGCGTCTGTTCCGAGCAAGTACAGTGTATTGGACTGAAGAGGAGCTACTGTTCTTGTCAGTTTCTTAAGCAGAGTTGAACTAGATATGGCCCGAGTGTAGGAAGCACAGTTCTTTTCTTCTGAGCAAGCTCACTGTTCTGGCCCTATAGGAAACACAGTAGAGTAGAAGAGTGCTCTTTTCTCTAAAGCAGAGTGTGTTTCTTGTAAGGCGAGCTAGCGTTTGTTTCCCAGTCCTAAATGGAGTGTAATCACATGCAGTTTCTGGTCCTACGAGCAAGAGTTGTTTCATGGTAAGAAGAGTCACTATTGCGCTGCCATTGCCATACACAGGACTAATAGCACTGTTGTCTGTTCCCAGCAGTATAGTATATTGGACTGAAGAGGATCTACTGTTCTTGTCAGGTTCCTAAGCAGAATTGAACTAGATATGGCATTGTGTGTAGGAAGCACAGTTCTTTTGTTCTGAGCAAGTTCACTGTTCGGACCTCTTAGGAAACACAATAGAGTAGAAGAGTGCTTTTTTCTCTAAATCAGAGTGTGTTTCTTGTAAGGCGAGTTAGTGTTTGTTTCCCAGTCTTAAGTGGAGTTGAGTCACATGCAGTTTCTGGTCCTACGAGCAAGAGTTGTTTTCTGGTAAGAAGAGTCACTATTGTGCTCCCATTGTCATACACAGGGCAAATAGCACACGTGTCTGTTCCCAGCATGTACAGTGTATTGGACTGAAGAGGATCTACGGTTCTTGTCAGGTTCCTAAGCAGAGTTGAACTAGATTTGGCCGTGTGTGTAGGAAGCACAGTTCTTTTGTTCTGAGCAAGCTCACTGTTCTGGCCCTATAGGAAACAAAGTAGAGTAGAAGAGTGCTCTTTTCTCAAAAGCAGATTGTGTTTCTTGTAAGAGGAGCTAGCGTTTGTTTCCCAGTCCTATATGGAGTTGAATCACATGCAGTTTCTGGTCCTACGAGCAAGAGTTGTTTTTTGGTAAGGAAAGTCACTATTGTGCTCCCATTGCCATACACAGTGCAAATAGCACATGCGTCTGTTCCCAGCAAGTACAGTGTATCAGACTGAAGAGGAGCTACTGTTCTTGTCAGTTTCCTAAGCAGAATTGAACTAGATATGGCCCGTGTGTGTAGGAAGCACAGTTCTTATGTTCTGAGCAAGCTCACTGTTCTGGCCCTATAGGAAACACAGTAGAGTAGATGAGTGCACTTTTCTTAAAAGCAGAGTGTGTTTCTTGTAAGGCGAGCTCGTGTTTGTTTCCCAGTCCTAAATGGAGTTGAGTCACATGCAGTTTTTGGTCCTACAAGCAAAAGTTGTTTTCTGGTAAGAAGAGTCACTGTTGCGCTCCAAATGTCATATACAGTGCAAATAGCACTCGCATCTGTTCCCAGCAAGTACAGTGTATCGGACTGAATAGGAGCTACTGTCCTTGTCAGGTTCCTAAGCAGACTTGAACTAGATATGGCCGTGTGTGTAGGAAGCACAGTTTTTTTGTTCTGAGCAAGCTCACTGTTCGGAACACATAGGAAACACGGTAGAGTAGAAGAGTGCTCTTTTCTCAAAAGCAGAGTGTGTTTTTGGAAGGCGAGCTAGCGTTTGTTTCCCAGTCCTAAATGGAGTTGAGTCACAAGCAGTTTTTTGTCCTACGAGCAAGAGTTGTTTTCTGGAAAGACGAGTCACTATTGTGCTCCAATTGCCATACACAGTGCAAATAGCACTCGCGTCTGTTCCGAGCAAGTACAGTGTATTGGACTGAAGAGGAGCTACTGTTCTTGTCAGTTTCCTAAGCAGAGTTGAACTAGATATGGCCCGTGTATGTAGGAAGCACAGTTCTTTTTTTCTGAGCAAGCTCACTGTTTGGACCCCATAGGAAACACAGTAGAGTAGAAGAGTGCTCTTTTCTCAAAAGCAGAGTGTGTTTCATGTAAGGCGAGCTAGCATTTGTTTCCCAGTCCTAAATGGAGTTGAATCACATGCAGTTTCTGGTCCTAGGAGCAAGAGTTGTTTTCTGGTAAGGAAAGTCACTATTGCGCTCCCATTGCCATACACAGTGCAAATAGCCCTCCCGTCTGTGCCCAGCAAGTACAGTGTATCGGACTGAAGAGGATCTACTGTTCTTTTCAGGTTCCTAAGCAGACTTGAACTAGATGTGGCCGTGTTTGTAGGAAGCACAGTTTTTTTATTCTGAGCAAGCTCACTGTTCGGAACACATAGGAAACAGTAGAGTAGAAGAGTGCTCTTTTCTCAAAAGCAGAGTGTGTTTCTTGGAAGGCGAGCTAGTGTATGTTTCCCAGTCCTAAATGGAGTTGAGTCACATGCAGTTTTTTGTCCTACGAGCAAGAGTTGTTTTCTGGTAAGACGAGTCACTATTGTGCTCCAATTGCCATACACAGTGCAAATAGCACTCGCGTCTGTTCCGAGCAAGTACAGTGTATTGGACTGAAGAGGAGCTACTGTTCTTGTCAGTTTCCTAAGCAGAGTTGAACTAGATATGGCCCGAGTGCAGGAAGCACAGTTCTTTTCTTCTGAGCAAGCTCACTGTTCTGGCCCTATAGGAAACACAGTAGAGTAGAAGAGTGCTCTTTTCACTAAAGCAGATAGTGTTTCTTGTAAGGCGAGCTAGCGTTTGTTTCCCAGTCCTAAATGGAGTGGAATCACATGCAGTTTCTGGTCCTATGAGCAAGAGTTGTTTTCTGGTAATGAAAGTCACTATTGCGCTCCCATTGCCATACACAGTGCAAATAGCACATGTGTCTGTTCCCAGCAAGTACAGTGTATCAGACTGAAGAGGAGCTACTGTTCTTGTCACTTTCCTAAGCAGAGTTGAACTAGATATGGCCTGTGTGTGTAGGAAGCACAGTTCTTATGTTCTGAGCAAGCTCACTGTTCTTTCCCTATAGGAAACACAGTAGAGTAGAAGAGTGCACTTTTCTTAAAAGCAGAGTGTGTTTCTTGTAAGGCGAGCTCGCGTTTGTTTCCCAGTCCTAAATGGAGTTGAGTCACATCCAGTTTTTGGTCCTATGAGCAAGAGTTGTTTTCTGGTAACAAGAGTCACTGTTGCGCTCCAAATGCCATATACAGTGCAAATAGCATTCGCGTCTGTTCCCAGCAAGTACAGTGTATCAGACTGAATAGGAGCTACTGTTCTTGTCAGTTACCTAAGCAGACTTGATCTAGATATGGCCGTGTGTGTAGGAAGCACAGTTTTTTTGTTCTGAGCATGCTCACTGTTCAGAACACATAGGAAACACAGTAGAGTAGAAGAGTGCTCTTTTCTCAAAAGCGGAGTGTGTTTTTGGAAGTCGAGCTAGCGTTTGTTTCCCAGTCCTAAATGGAGTTGAGTCACATGCAGTTTTTTGTCCTATGAGCAAGAGTTGTTTTCTGGTAAGACGAGTCACTATTGTGCTCCAATTGCCATACACAGTGCAAATAGCACTCGCGTCTGTTCCGAGCAAGTACAGTGTATTGGACTGAAGAGAAGCTACTGTTCTTGTCAGTTTCTTAAGCAGAGTTGAACTAGATATGGCCCGAGTGTAGGAAGCACAGTTCTTTTCTTCTGAGCAAGCTCACTGTTCTGGCCCTATAGGAAACACAGTAGAGTAGAAGAGTGCTCTTTTCTCTAAAGCAGAGTGTGTTTCTTGTAAGGCGAGCTAGCGTTTGTTTCCCAGTCCTAAATGGAGTGTAATCACATGCAGTTTCTGGTCCTACGAGCAAGAGTTGTTTCATGGTAAGAAGAGTCACTATTGCGCTGCCATTGCCATACACAGGACTAATAGCACTGTTGTCTGTTCCCAGCAGTATAGTGTATTGGACTGAAGAGGATCTACTGTTCTTGTCAGGTTCCTAAGCAGAATTGAACTAGATATGGCCTTGTGTTTAGGAAGCACAGTTCTTTTGTTCTGAGCAAGTTCACTGTTCGGACCTCTTAGGAAACACAATAGAGTAGAAGAGTGCTTTTTTCTCTAAATCAGAGTGTGTTTCTTGTAAGGCGAGTTAGTGTTTGTTTCCCAGTCTTAAGTGGAGTTGAGCCACATGCAGTTTCTGGTCCTACGAGCAAGAGTTGTTTTCTGGTAAGAAGAGTCACTATTGTGCTCCCATTGTCATACCCAGGGCAAATAGCACACGTGTCTGTTCCCAGCATGTACAGTGTATTGGACTGAAGAGGATCTACGGTTCTTGTCAGGTTCCTAAGCAGAGTTGAACTAGATTTGGCCGTGTGTGTAGGAAGCACAGTTCTTTTGTTCTGAGCAAGCTCACTGTTCTGGCCCTATAGGAAACAAAGTAAAGTAGAAGAGTGCTCTTTTCTCAAAAGCAGATTGTGTTTCTTGTAAGAGGAGCTAGCGTTTGTTTCCCAGTCCTATATGGAGTTGAATCACATGCAGTTTCTGGTCCTACGAGCAAGAGTTGTTTTTTGGTAAGGAAAGTCACTATTGTGCTCCCATTGCCATACACAGTGCAAATAGCACATGCGTCTGTTCCCAGCAAGTACAGTGTATCAGACTGAAGAGGAGCTACTGTTCTTGTCACTTTCCTAAGCAGAATTGAACTAGATATGGCCCGTGTGTGTAGGAAGCACAGTTCTTATGTTCTGAGCAAACTCACTGTTCTGGCCCTATAGGAAACACAGTAGAGTAGATGAGTGCACTTTTCTTAAAAGCAGAGTGTGTTTCTTGTAAGGCGAGCTCGTGTTTGTTTCCCAGTCCTAAATGGAGTTGAGTCACATGCAGTTTTTGGTCCTACGAGCAAAAGTTGTTTTCTGGTAAGAAGAGTCACTGTTGCGCTCCAAATGTCATATACAGTGCAAATAGCACTCGCGTCTGTTCCCAGCAAGTACAGTGTATTGGACTGAATAGGAGCTACTGTCCTTGTCAGGTTCCTAAGCAGACTTGAACTAGATATGGCCGTGTGTGTAGGAAGCACAGTTTTTTTGTTCTGATCAAGCTCAGTGTTCGGAACACATAGGAAACACGGTAGAGAAGAAGAGTGCTCTTTATTCAAAAGCAGAGTGTGTTTTTGGAAGGCGAGCTAGCGTTTGTTTCCCAGTCCTAAATGGAGTTGAGTCACATGCAGTTTTTTGTCCTACGAGCAAGAGTTGTTTTCTGGTAAGACGAGTCACTATTGTGCTCCAATTGCCATACACAGTGCAAATAGCACTCAAGTCTGTTCCGAGCAAGTACAGTGTATTGGACTGAAGAGGATCTACTGTTCTTGTCAGGTTCCTAAGCAGAGTTGAACTAGATAAGGTCCGTGTGTGTAGGAAGCACAGTTGTTTTGTTCTGAGCAAGTTCACTGTTTAGACCCCATAGGAAACACAGTAGAGTAGAAGAGTGCTCTTTTCTCAAAAGCAGAGTTTGTTTCTTGTAAGGCGAGCTAGCGTTTGTTTCCCAGTCCTAAATGGAGTTGAATCCCATGCAGTTTCTCGTCCTACGAGCAAGAGCTGTTTTCTGGTAAGAAGCGTCACTATTGCGCTGCCATTGCCATACACAGCACAAATAGCACTGTTGTCTGATCCCAGCAGTACAGTGTATTGGACTGAAGAGGATCTACTGTTCTTGTCAGGTTCCTAAGCAGAATTGACCTAGGTATGGTGGTGTGTGTAGGAAGCACGGTTTTTTTGTTCTGAGCAAGCTCAGTGTTCGGACCTCATAGGAAACACAGTAGAATAGAAGAGTGCTCTTTTCTCAAAAGCAGAGTGTGTTTCTTGGAAGGCGAGCTAGTGTTTGTTTCCCAGTACTAAATGGAGTTGAGTCACATGCAGTTTTTTGTCCTACGATCAAGAGTTGTTTTCTGGTAAGACGAGTCACTATTGTGTTCCATTTGCCATACACAGTGCAAATAGCACTTGCGTCTGTTCCCAGCAAGTACAGTGTATTGGACTGAATAGGAGCTACTGTTCTTGTCAGTTTCCTAAGAAGAGTTGAACGAGATATGGCCCGTGTGTGTAGGAAGCACATTTCTTTTGTTCTGAGCAAGCTCACTGTTTGGACCCCATAGGAAACACAGTAGAGTAGAAGAGTGCTCTTTTCTCTAAAGCAGAGTGTTTTCTTGTAAGGTGAGCTCGCGTTTGTTTCCCAGTCCTAAATGGAGTGGAGTCACATGCAGTTTTTGGTCCTACAAGCAAGAGTTGTTTTCTGGTAAGAAGAGTCACTATTGTACTCCAAATGCCATACACAGTGCAAATAGTACTCGCGTCTGTTCCCTTCAAGTACAGTGTATTGGACTGATTAGGAGCTACTGTTCTTGTCAGTTTCCTCAGCAGAGTTGAACTAGATATGGCCGTGTGTGTAGGAAGCACAGTTCTTTTGTTCTGAGCAAGCTCACTGTTCTGGCACTATAGGAAACACAGTAGAGTAGAAGAGTGCTCTTTTCTCAAAAGCAGATTGTGTTTCTTGTAAGGCGAGCTAGCGTTTTTTTCCCAGTCCTAAATGGAGTTGAATCACATGCAGTTTCTGGTCCTACGACCAAGAGTTGTTTTCTGGTAAGGAAAGTCACTATTGTGCTCCCATTGCCATACACAGTGCAAATAGCACTCACGTCTGTTCCCAGCAAGTACAGTGTATCGGACTGAAGAGGAGCTACTGTTCTTGTCAGTTTCCTAAGCAGAGGTGAACGAGATATGTCCCGCGTGTGTAGGAAGCGCAGTTCTTATGTTCTGAGCAAGCTCACTGTTCTGGCCCTATAGGAAACACACTAGAGTAGAAGAGTGCTCTTTTCTCAAAAGCAGAGTGTGTTTCTTGTAGGGCGAGCTAGCGTTTGTTTCCCAGTCCTAAAAGGAGTTGAATCACATGCAGTTTCTGGTCCTGCAAGCAAGAGTTGTTTTCTGGTAAGAAGAGTCACTATTGCGCTGCCATTGCCATACACAGGGCAAATAGCACTGGCGTCTTTTCCCAGCAAGTACAGTGTATTGGATGGAAGAGGATCTACTGTTCTTGTCAGGTTCCTAAGTAGACTTGAACTAGATATAGCCGTGTGTGTAGGAAGCACAGTTTTTTGTTCTGAGCAAGCTCACTGTTCGGAACCCATAGGAAACACAGTAGAGTAGAAGAGTGCTCTTTTCTCAAAAGCAGAGTGCGTTTCTTGGAAGGCGAGCTAGCGTTTGTTTCCCAGTCCTAAATGGAGTTGAGTCACATGCAGTTTTTTGTCCTACGAGCAAGAGTTGTTTTCTGGTAAGACGAGTCACTATTGTGCTCCAATAGCCATACACAGTGCAAATAGCAGTCCCGTCTGTTCCCAGGAAGTACAGTGTATCGGACTGAAGAGAAGCTACTGTTCTTGTCAGTTTCCTAAGCAGAGTTGAACTAGATATGGCCCGAGTGTAGGAAGCACAGTTCTTTTGTTCTGAGCTAGCTCACTGTTCTGGCCCTATAGGAAACACAGTAGAGTAGAAGAGTGCTCTTTTCTCAAAAGCAGAGTGTGTTTCTTGTAAGGCGAGCTAGCGTTTGTTTCCCAGTCCTAAATGGAGTTGAATCACATGCAGTTTCTGGTCCTACGAGCAAGAGTTGTTTTATGGTAAGAATAGTAAATATTGCGCTGCAATTGCCATACACAGGACAAATAGCACTGGCGTCTTTTCCCAGCAAGTACAGTGTATTGGACTGAAGAGGAGCTACTGTTCCTGTCAGGTTCCTATGCAGAATTGAACTTGATATGGCCGTGTGTGTAGGAAGCACAGTTCGTTTGGTTTGAGCAAGTTAACTGTTCGGACCTCTTAGGAAACAAAATAGAGTAGAAGAGTGCTTTTTTCTCTAAATCAGAGTGTGTTTCTTGTAAGGTGAGCTAGCATTTGTTTCCCAGTCCTAAATGGAGTTGCATCACATGCAGTTTCTGGTCCTACGAGCAAGAGTTGTTTTCTGCTAAGAAGAGTCACTATTGTGCTCCCATTGTCATACACAGGGCAAAGAGCACTCGCGTCTGTTCCCAGCATGCACAGTGTATTGGACTGAAGAGGATATACTGTTCTTGTCAGGTTCCTAAGCGGAGTTGAACTAGATATGGCTGTGTGTGTAGGAAGCACAGTTCTTTTGTTCTGAGCAATCTCACTGTTCTGGCCCTATAGGAAACATAGTATAATAGAAGAGTGCTCTTTTCTCAAAAGCAGAGTGTGTTTCTTGTAAGGCGAGCTAGCGTTTGTTTCCCAGTCCAATATGGAGTTGAATCACATGCAGTTTCTGGTCCTACAAACAAGAGTTGTTTTCTGGTAAGAAGAGTCACTATAGCGCTGCCATTGCCATACACAGGACAAATAGCACTGGCGTCTTTTCCCAGCAAGTACAGTGTATTGGACTGAAGAGGATCTACTGTACTTGTCAGGTTCCTAAGCAGATTTAAACTAGATATGGCCGTGTGTGTAGGAAGCACAGTTTTCTTGTTCTGAGCAAGCTCACTGTTCGGACGCCATAGGAAACACAGTAGAGTAGAAGAGTGCTCTTTTCTCTAAAGCAGAGTGTATTTCTTGTAAGGCAAACTCACGTTTGTTTCCCAGTCCTAAATGGAGTTGAGTCACAGGCAGTTTTTGGTCCTACGAGCAAGAGTTGTTTTCTGGTAAGAAGAGTCACTATTGCGCTCCAAATGCCATACACAGTGCAAATAGCTCTCGCATCAGTTCCCAGCAAGTATAGTGTATTGGACTGAATAGGAGCTACTGTTCTTGTCAGTTTCCTAAGCAGAGTTGAGCTAGATATTTCCTGTGTAGGAAGCACAGTTCTTTTGTTCTGAGCAAGCTCACAGTTTGGACCCCATAGGAAACACAGTAGAGTAGAAGAGTGCTCATTTCTCTAAAGCAGAGTGTGTTTCTAGTAAGGCGAGCTAGCGTTTGTTTCCCAGTCCTAAATGGAGTTCAATCACAGGCAGTTTCCGGTCCTATGAGCAAGAGTTGTTTTCTGGTAAGGAAAGTTACTATTGTGCTCCCATTGCCATACACAGTGCAAATAGCACTCGCGTCTGTTCCCAGCAAGTGCAGTGTATTGGACTGAATAGGAGCTACTGTTCTTGTCAGTTTCCTAAGCAGAGTTGAACTAGATATGTTCGGTGTGTGTAGGAATCACAGTTCTTTTGTTCTGAGCAAGCTCACTGTTTGGACCCCATAGGAAACACAGTAGAGTAGAAGAGTGCTCTTTTCTCAAAACAGAGTGTGTTACTTGTAAGGAGAGCTAGCGTTTGTTTCCCAGTCCTAAATGGAGTTGAATCCCATGCAGTTTCTGGTCCTATGAGCAAGAGTTGTTTTCTGGTAAGAATAGTCAATATTGTGCTGCCATTGCCATACACAGGACAAATAGCACTGGAGTCTGTTCTCAGCAAGTACAGTGTATTGGACTGAAGAGGATCTACTGTTCTTGTCAGGTTCCGAAGCAGAATTGAACTAGATATGGCCGTGTGTGTAGGAAGCACAGTTCTTTTGGTTTGAGCAAGTTCACTGTTCGGACCTCTTAGCAAACACAATAGAGTAGAAGAGTGCTTTTTTCTCTAAATTAGAGTTTGTTTCTTGTAAGGCGAGCTAGTGTTTGTTTCCCAGTCCTAAATGGAGTTGCCTCACATGCAGTTTCTGGTCCTACGAGCAAGAGTTGTTTTCTGTTAAGAAGAGTCACTATTGTGCTCCCATTGTCATACACAGGGCAAATATCACTCGCGTCTGTTCCCAGCATGTACAGTGTATTGGACTGAAGAGGATCTACTGTTCTTGTCAGGTTCCTAAGCAGAGTTGAACTAGATATGGCCGTGTGTGTAGGAAGCACAGTTCTTTTGTTCTGAGCAAGCTTACTGTTCTGGCCCTATAGGAAACACAGTAGAGTAGAAGAGTGCTCTTTTCTCAAAAGCAGAGTGTGTTTCTTGTAAGGCAAGATAGCGTTTGTTTTCCAGTCCTAAATGGAGTGGAATCACATGCAGTTTCTGGTCCTATGAGCAAGAGTTGTTTTCTGGTAATGAAAGTCACTATTGCGCTCCCATTGCCATACACAGTGCAAATAGCACATGTGTCTGTTCCCAGCAAGTACAGTGTATCAGACTGAAGAGGAGCTACTGTTCTTGTCACTTTCCTAAGCAGAGTTGAACTAGATATGGCCTGTGTGTGTAGGAAGGACAGTTCTTATGTTCTGAGCAAGCTCACTGTTCTTTCCCTATAGGAAACACAGTAGAGTAGAAGAGTGCACTTTTCTTAAAAGCAGAGTGTGTTTCTTGTAAGGCGAGCTCGCGTTTGTTTCCCAGTCCTAAATGGAGTTGAGTCACATGCAGTTTTTGGTCCTATGAGCAAGAGTTGTTTTCTGGTAAGAAGAGTCACTGTTGCGCTCCAAATGCCATATACAGTGCAAATAGCACTCGCGTCTGTTCCCAGCAAGTACAGTGTATCAGACTGAATAGGAGCTACTGTTCTTGTCAGTTACCTAAGCAGACTTGATCTAGATATGGCCGTGTGTGTAGGAAGCACAGTTTTTTTGTTCTGAGCATGCTCACTGTTCGGAACACTTAGGAAACACAGTAGAGTAGAAGAGTGCTCTTTTCTCAAAAGCAGAGTGTGTTTTTGGAAGTCGAGCTAGCGTTTGTTTCCCAGTCCTAAATGGAGTTGAGTCACATGCAGTTTTTTGTCCTACGAGCAAGAGTTGTTTTCTGGTAAGACGAGTCACTATTGTGCTCCAATTGCCATACACAGTGCAAATAGCACTCGCGTCTGTTCCGAGCAAGTACAGTGTATTGGACTGAAGAGGAGCTACTGTTCTTGTCAGTTTCTTAAGCAGAGTTGAACTAGATATGGCCCGAGTGTAGGAAGCACAGTTCTTTTCTTCTGAGCAAGCTCACTGTTCTGGCCCTATAGGAAACACAGTAGAGTAGAAGAGTGCTCTTTTCTCTAAAGCAGAGTGTGTTTCTTGTAAGGCGAGCTAGCGTTTGTTTCCCAGTCCTAAATGGAGTGTAATCACATGCAGTTTCTGGTCCTACGAGCAAGAGTTGTTTCATGGTAAGAAGAGTCACTATTGCGCTGCCATTGCCATACACAGGACTAATAGCACTGTTGTCTGTTCCCAGCAGTGTAGTATATTGGACTGAAGAGGATCTACTGTTCTTGTCAGGTTCCTAAGCAGAATTGAACTAGATATGGCCTTGTGTGTAGGAAGCACAGTTCTTTTGTTCTGAGCAAGTTCACTGTTCGGACCTCTTAGGAAACACAATATAGTAGAAGAGTGCTTTTTTCTCTAAATCAGAGTGTGTTTCTTGTAAGGCGAGTTAGTGTTTGTTTCCCAGTCTTAAGTGGAGTTGAGTCACATGCAGTTTCTGGTCCTACGAGCAAGAGTTGTTTTCTGGTAAGAAGAGTCACTATTGTGCTCCCATTGTCATACACAGGGCAAATAGCACACGTGTCTGTTCCCAGCATGTACAGTGTATTGGACTGAAGAGGATCTACGGTTCTTGTCAGGTTCCTAAGCAGAGTTGAACTAGATTTGGCCGTGTGTGTAGGAAGCACAGTTCTTTTGTTCTGAGCAAGCTCACTGTTCTGGCCCTATAGGAAACAAAGTAGAGTAGAAGAGTGCTCTTTTCTCAAAAGCAGATTGTGTTTCTTGTAAGAGGAGCTAGCGTTTGTTTCCCAGTCCTATATGGAGTTGAATCACATGCAGTTTCTGGTCCTACGAGCAAGAGTTGTTTTTGGTAAGGAAAGTCACTATTGTGCTCCCATTGCCATACACAGTGCAAATAGCACATGCGTCTGTTCCCAGCAAGTACAGTGTATCAGACTGAAGAGGAGCTACTGTTCTTGTCAGTTTCCTAAGCAGAATTGAACTAGATATGGCCCGTGTGTGTAGGAAGCACAGTTCTTATGTTCTGAGCAAGCTCACTGTTCTGGCCCTATAGGAAACACAGTAGAGTAGATGAGTGCACTTTTCTTAAAAGCAGAGTGTGTTTCTTGTAAGGCGAGCTCGTGTTTGTTTCCCAGTCCTAAATGGAGTTGAGTCACATGCAGTTTTTGGTCCTACAAGCAAAAGTTGTTTTCTGGTAAGAAGAGTCACTGTTGCGCTCCAAATGTCATATACAGTGCAAATAGCACTCGCATCTGTTCCCAGCAAGTACAGTGTATCGGACTGAATAGGAGCTACTGTCCTTGTCAGGTTCCTAAGCAGACTTGAACTAGATATGGCCGTGTGTGTAGGAAGCACAGTTTTTTTGTTCTGAGCAAGCTCACTGTTCGGAACACATAGGAAACACGGTAGAGTAGAAGAGTGCTCTTTTCTCAAAAGCAGAGTGTGTTTTTGGAAGGCGAGCTAGCGTTTGTTTCCCAGTCCTAAATGGAGTTGAGTCACAAGCAGTTTTTTGTCCTACGAGCAAGAGTTGTTTTCTGGAAAGACGAGTCACTATTGTGCTCCAATTGCCATACACAGTGCAAATAGCACTCGCGTCTGTTCCGAGCAAGTACAGTGTATTGGACTGAAGAGGAGCTACTGTTCTTGTCAGTTTCCTAAGCAGAGTTGAACTAGATATGGCCCGTGTATGTAGGAAGCACAGTTCTTTTTTTCTGAGCAAGCTCACTGTTTGGACCCCATAGGAAACACAGTAGAGTAGAAGAGTGCTCTTTTCTCAAAAGCAGAGTGTGTTTCATGTAAGGCGAGCTAGCATTTGTTTCCCAGTCCTAAATGGAGTTGAATCACATGCAGTTTCTGGTCCTAGGAGCAAGAGTTGTTTTCTGGTAAGGAAAGTCACTATTGCGCTCCCATTGCCATACACAGTGCAAATAGCCCTCCCATCTGTGCCCAGCAAGTACAGTGTATCGGACTGAAGAGGATCTACTGTTCTTTTCAGGTTCCTAAGCAGACTTGAACTAGATGTGGCCGTGTTTGTAGGAAGCACAGTTTTTTTATTCTGAGCAAGCTCACTGTTCGGAACACATAGGAAACAGTAGAGTAGAAGCGTGCTCTTTTCTCAAAAGCAGAGTGTGTTGCTTGGAAGGCGAGCTAGTGTATGTTTCCCAGTCCTAAATGGAGTTGAGTCACATGCAGTTTTTTGTCCTACGAGCAAGAGTTGTTTTCTGGTAAGACGAGTCACTATTGTGCTCCAATTGCCATACACAGTGCAAATAGCACTCGTGTCTGTTCCGAGCAAGTACAGTGTATTGGACTGAAGAGGAGCTACTGTTCTTGTCAGTTTCCTAAGCAGAGTTGAACTAGATATGGCGCGAGTGTAGGAAGCACAGTTCTTTTCTTCTGAGCAAGCTCACTGTTCTGGCCCTATAGGAAACACAGTAGAGTAGAAGAGTGCTCTTTTCACTAAAGCAGATAGTGTTTCTTGTAAGGCCAGCTAGCGTTTGTTTCCCAGTCCTAAATGGAGTGGAATCACATGCAGTTTCTGGTCCTATGAGCAAGAGTTGTTTTCTGGTAATGAAAGTCACTATTGCGCTCCCATTGCCATACACAGTGCAAATAGCACATGTGTCTGTTCCCAGCAAGTACAGTGTATCAGACTGAAGAGGAGCTACTGTTCTTGTCACTTTCCTAAGCAGAGTTGAACTAGATATGGCCTGTGTGTGTAGGAAGCACAGTTCTTATGTTCTGAGCAAGCTCACTGTTCTTTCCCTATAGGAAACACAGTAGAGTAGAAGAGTGCACTTTTCTTAAAAGCAGAGTGTGTTTCTTGTAAGGCGAGCTCACGTTTGTTTCCCAGTCCTAAATGGAGTTGAGTCACATCCAGTTTTTGGTCCTATGAGCAAGAGTTGTTTTCTGGTAAGACGAGTCACTATTGTGCTCCAAATGCCATATACAGTGCAAATAGCATTCGCGTCTGTTCCCAGCAAGTACAGTGTATTGGACTGAAGAGAAGCTACTGTTCTTGTCAGTTTCTTAAGCAGAGTTGAACTAGATATGGCCCGAGTGTAGGAAGCACAGTTCTTTTCTTCTGAGCAAGCTCACTGTTCTGGCCCTATAGGAAACACAGTAGAGTAGAAGAGTGCTCTTTTCTCTAAAGCAGAGTGTGTTTCTTGTATGGCGAGCTAGCGTTTGTTTCCCAGTCCTAAATGGAGTGTAATCACATGCAGTTTCTCGTCCTACGAGCAAGAGTTGTTTCATGGTAAGAAGAGTCACTATTGCGCTGCCATTGCCATACACAGGACTAATAGCACTGTTGTCTGTTCCCAGCAGTATAGTGTATTGGACTGAAGAGGATCTACTGTTCTTGTCAGGTTCCTAAGCAGAATTGAACTAGATATGGCCTTGTGTTTAGGAAGCACAGTTCTTTTGTTCTGAGCAAGTTCACTGTTCGGACCTCTTAGGAAACACAATAGAGTAGAAGAGTGCTTTTTTCTCTAAATCAGAGTGTGTTTCTTGTAAGGCGAGTTAGTGTTTGTTTCCCAGTCTTAAGTGGAGTTGAGCCACATGCAGTTTCTGGTCCTACGAGCAAGAGTTGTTTTCTGGTAAGAAGAGTCACTATTGTGCTCCCATTGTCATACACAGGGCAAATAGCACACGTGTCTGTTCCCAGCATGTACAGTGTATTGGACTGAAGAGGATCTACGGTTCTTGTCAGGTTCCTAAGCAGAGTTGAACTAGATTTGGCCGTGTGTGTAGGAAGCACAGTTCTTTTGTTCTGAGCAAGCTCACTGTTCTGGCCCTATAGGAAACAAAGTAAAGTAGAAGAGTGCTCTTTTCTCAAAAGCAGATTGTGTTTCTTGTAAGAGGAGCTAGCGTTTGTTTCCCAGTCCTATATGGAGTTGAATCACATGCAGTTTCTGGTCCTACGAGCAAGAGTTGTTTTTTGGTAAGGAAAGTCACTATTGTGCTCCCATTGCCATACACAGTGCAAATAGCACATGCGTCTGTTCCCAGCAAGTACAGTGTATCAGACTGAAGAGGAGCTACTGTTCTTGTCACTTTCCTAAGCAGAATTGAACTAGATATGGCCCGTGTGTGTAGGAAGCACAGTTCTTATGTTCTGAGCAAACTCACTGTTCTGGCCCTATAGGAAACACAGTAGAGTAGATGAGTGCACTTTTCTTAAAAGCAGAGTGTGTTTCTTGTAAGGCGAGCTCGTGTTTGTTTCCCAGTCCTAAATGGAGTTGAGTCACATGCAGTTTTTGGTCCTACGAGCAAAAGTTGTTTTCTGGTAAGAAGAGTCACTGTTGCGCTCCAAATGTCATATACAGTGCAAATAGCACTCGCGTCTGTTCCCAGCAAGTACAGTGTATCGGACTGAATAGGAGCTACTGTCCTTGTCAGGTTCCTAAGCAGACTTGAACTAGATATGGCCGTGTGTGTAGGAAGCACAGTTTTTTTGTTCTGATCAAGCTCAGTGTTCGGAACACATAGGAAACACGGTAGAGAAGAAGAGTGCTCTTTATTCAAAAGCAGAGTGTGTTTTTGGAAGGCGAGCTAGCGTTTGTTTCCCAGTCCTAAATGGAGTTGAGTCACAAGCAGTTCTTTGTCCTATGAGCAAGAGTTGTTTTCTGGAAAGACGAGTCACTATTGTGCTCCAATTGCCATACACAGTGCAAATAGCACTCGCGTCTGTTCCGAGCAAGTACAGTGTATTGGACTGAAGAGGAGCTACTGTTCTTGTCAGTTTCCTAAGCAGAGTTGAACTAGATATGGCCCGTGTATGTAGGAAGCACAGTTCTTTTTTTCTGAGCAAGCTCACTGTTTGGACCCCATAGGAAACACAGTAGAGTAGAAAAGTGCTCTTTTCTCAAAAGCAGAGTGTGTTTCATGTAAGGCGAGCTAGCATTTGTTTCCCAGTCCTAAATGGAGTTGAATCACATGCAGTTTCTGGTCCTAGGAGCAAGAGTTGTTTTCTGGTAAGGAAAGTCACTATTGCGCTCCCATTGCCATACACAGTGCAAATAGCCCTCCCGTCTGTTCCCAGCAAGTACAGTGTATCCGACTGAAGAGGATCTACTGTTCTTTTCAGGTTCCTAAGCAGACTTGAACTAGATGTGGCCGTGTTTGTAGGAAGCACAGTTTTTTTATTCTGAGCAAGCTCACTGTTCGGAACACATAGGAAACACAGTAGAGTAGAAGAGTGCTCTTTTCTCAAAAGCAGAGTGTGTTTCTTGGAAGGCAAGCTAGTGTATGTTTCCCAGTCCTAAATGTAGTTGAGTCACATGCAGTTTTTTGTCCTACGAGCAAGAGTTGTTTTCTGGTAAGACGAGTCACTATTGTGCTCCAATTGCCATACACAGTGCAAATAGCACTCGCGTCTGTTCCGAGCAAGTACAGTGTATTGGACTGAAGAGGAGCTACTGTTCTTGTCAGTTTCCTAAGCAGAGTTGAACTAGATATGGCCCGAGTGTAGGAAGCACAGTTCTTTTCTTCTGAGCAAGCTCACTGTTCTGGCCCTATAGGAAACACAGTAGAGTAGAAGAGTGCTCTTTTCACTAAAGCAGATAGTGTTTCTTGTAAGGCGAGCTAGCGTTTGTTTCCCAGTCCTAAATGGAGTGTAAGCACATGCAGTTTCTGGTCCTACGAGCAAGAGTTGTTTTCTGGTAAGAAGAGTCACTATTGTGCTCCCATTGTCATACACAGCGCAAATAGCACACGCGTCTGTTCCCAGCATGTACACTGTATTGGACTGAAGAGGATCTACTGTTCTTGTCAGGTTCCTAAGCAGAGTTGAACTAGATATGGCCCGTGTGTGTAGGAAGCACAGTTCTTATGTTCTGAGCAAGCTCACTGTTCTGGCCCTATAGGAAACACAGTAGAGTAGAAGAGTGCACTTTTCTTAAAAGCAGAGTGTGTTTCTTGTAAGGCGAGCTCGTGTTAGTTTCCCAGTCCTAAATGGAGTTGAGTCACATGCAGTTTCTGGTCCTACGAGCAAGAGTTGTTTTCTGGTAAGAAGAGTCACTGTTGCGCTCCAAATGTCATATACAGTGCAAATAGCACTCGCGTCTGTTCCCAGCAAGTACAGTGTATTGGACTGAAGAGGAGCTACTGTTCTTGTCAGTTTCCTAAGCAGACATGAACTAGATATGGCCATGTGTGTAGGAAGCACAGTTTTTTTGTTCTGAGCAAGCTCACTGTTCGGAACACATAGGAAACACAGTAGAGTAGAAGAGTGCTCTTTTCTCAAAAGCAGAGTGTGTTTTTGGAAGGCGAGGTAGTGTTTGTTTCCCAGTCCTAAATGGAGTTGAGTCACATGAAGTTTTTTGTCCTACGAGCAAGAGTTGTTTTCTGGTAAGACGAGTCACTATTGTGCTCCAATTGCCATACACAGTGCAAATAGCACTCGCGTCTGTTCCGAGCAAGTACAGTGTATTGGACTGAAGAGGAGCTACTGTTCTTGTCAGTTTCCTAAGCAGAGTTGAACTAGATATGGTCCGAGTGTAGGAAGCACAGTTCTTTTCTTCTGAGCAAGCTCACTGTTCTGGCCCTATAGTAAACACAGTAGACTAGAAGAGTGCTCTTTTCTCTAAAGTAGATAGTGTTTCTTGTAAGGCGAGCTAGCGTTTGTTTCCCAGTCCTAAATGAAGTGTAATCACATGCAGTTTCTGGTCCTATGAGCAAGAGTTGTTTTCTGGTAAGGAAAGTCACTATTGCGCTCCCATTGCCATACACAGTGCAAATAGCACATGCCTTTGTTCCCAGCAAGTACAGTGTATCAGACTGAAGAGGAGCTACTGTTCTTGTAAGTTTCCTAAGCAGAGTTGAACTCGATATGGCCGTGTGTGGAGGAAGCACAGTTCTTATGTTCTGAGCAAGCTCACTGTTCCGGCCCTATAGGAAACACAGTACAGTAGAAGAGTGCACTTTTCTTAAAAGCAGAGTGTGTTTCTTGTAAGGCGAGCTCGCGTTTGTTTCCCAGTCCTAAATGGAGTTGAGTCACATGCAGTTTTTTGTCCTACGAGCAAGAGTTGTTTTCTGGTAAGAAGAATCACTGTTGCGCTCCAAATGCCATATACAGTGCAAATAGCACTCGCGTCTGTTTCCAGCAAGTACAGTGTATCAGACTGAATAGGAGCTACTGTTCTTGTCAGTTTCCTAAGCAGACTTGAACTCGATATGGCCCGTGTGTGTAGGAAGCACAGTTTTTTTGTTCTGAGCAAGCTCACTGTTCGGAACACATAGGAAACACAGTAGAGTAGAAGAGTGCTCTTTTCTCAAAAGCAGAGTGTGTTTTTGGAAGGCGAGCTAGCGTTTGTTTCCCAGTCCTAAATGGAGTTGAGTCACATGCAGTTTTTTGTCCTACGAGCAAGAGTTGTTTTCTGGTAAGACGAGTCACTATTGTGCTCCAATTGCCATACACAGTGCAAATAGCACTCAAGTCTGTTCCGAGCAAGTACAGTGTATTGGACTGAAGAGGAGCTACTGTTCTTGTCAGTTTCCTAAGCAGAGTTGAACTAGATATGGTCCGTGTGTGTAGGAAGCACAGTTGTTTTGTTCTGAGCAAGTTCACTGTTTAGACCCCATAGGAAACACAGTAGAGTAGAAGAGTGCTCTTTTCTCAAAAGCAGAGTTTGTTTCTTGTAAGGCGAGCTAGCGTTTGTTTCCCAGTCCTAAATGGAGTTGAATCCCATGCAGTTTCTCGTCCTACGAGCAAGAGCTGTTTTCTGGTAAGAAGCGTCACTATTGCGCTGCCATTGCCATACACAGGACAAATAGCACTGTTGTCTGATCCCAGCAGTACAGTGTATTGGACTGAAGAGGATCTACTGTTCTTGTCAGGTTCCTAAGCAGAATTGACCTAGGTATGGTGGTGTGTGTAGGAAGCACGGTTTTTTTGTTCTGAGCAAGCTCACTGTTCGGACCTCATAGGAAACACAGTAGAATAGAAGAGTGCTCTTTTCTCAAAAGCAGAGTGTGTTTCTTGGAAGGCGAGCTAGTGTTTGTTTCCCAGTACTAAATGGAGTTGAGTCACATGCAGTTTTTTGTCCTACGATCAAGAGTTGTTTTCTGGTAAGACGAGTCACTATTGTGTTCCATTTGCCATACACAGTGCAAATAGCACTTGCGTCTGTTCCCAGCAAGTACAGTGTATTGGACTGAATAGGAGCTACTGTTCTTGTCAGTTTCCTAAGAAGAGTTGAACGAGATATGGCCCGTGTGTGTAGGAAGCACATTTCTTTTGTTCTGAGCAAGCTCACTGTTTGGACCCCATAGGAAACACAGTAGAGTAGAAGAGTGCTCTTTTCTCTAAAGCAGAGTGTTTTTCTTGTAAGGTGAGCTCGCGTTTGTTTCCCAGTCCTAAATGGAGTGGAGTCACATGCAGTTTTTGGTCCTACAAGCAAGAGTTGTTTTCTGGTAAGAAGAGTCACTATTGTACTCCAAATGCCATACACAGTGCAAATAGTACTCGCGTCTGTTCCCTTCAAGTACAGTGTATTGGACTGATTAGGAGCTACTGTTCTTGTCAGTTTCCTCAGCAGAGTTGAACTAGATATGGCCGTGTGTGTAGGAAGCACAGTTCTTTTGTTCTGAGCAAGCTCACTGTTCTGGCACTATAGGAAACACAGTAGAGTAGAAGAGTGCTCTTTTCTCAAAAGCAGATTGTGTTTCTTGTAAGGCGAGCTAGCGTTTTTTTCCCAGTCCTAAATGGAGTTGAATCACATGCAGTTTCTGGTCCTACGACCAAGAGTTGTTTTCTGGTAAGGAAAGTCACTATTGTGCTCCCATTGCCATACACAGTGCAAATAGCACTCACGTCTGTTCCCAGCAAGTACAGTGTATCGGACTGAAGAGGAGCTACTGTTCTTGTCAGTTTCCTAAGCAGAGGTGAACGAGATATGTCCCGCGTGTGTAGGAAGCACAGTTCTTATGTTCTGAGCAAGCTCACTGTTCTGGCCCTATAGGAAACACACTAGAGTAGAAGAGTGCTCTTTTCTCAAAAGCAGAGTGTGTTTCTTGTAGGGCGAGCTAGCGTTTGTTTCCCAGTCCTAAAAGGAGTTGAATCACATGCAGTTTCTTGTCCTGCAAGCAAGAGTTGTTTTCTGGTAAGAAGAGTCACTATTGCGCTGCCATTGCCATACACAGGGCAAATAGCACTGGCGTCTTTTCCCAGCAAGTACAGTGTATTGGATGGAAGAGGATCTACTGTTCTTGTCAGGTTCCTAAGTAGACTTGAACTAGATATAGCCGTGTGTGTAGGAAGCACAGTTTTTTGTTCTGAGCAAGCTCACTGTTTGGAACCCATAGGAAACACAGTAGAGTAGAAGAGTGCTCTTTTCTCAAAAGCAGAGTGCGTTTCTTGGAAGGCGAGCTAGCGTTTGTTTCCCAGTCCTAAATGGAGTTGAGTCACGTGCAGTTTTTTGTCCTACAAGCAAGAGTTGTTTTCTGGTAAGACGAGTCACTATTGTGCTCCAATAGCCATACACAGTGCAAATAGCAGTCCCGTCTGTTCCCAGGAAGTACAGTGTATCGGACTGAAGAGAAGCTACTGTTCTTGTCAGTTTCCTAAGCAGAGTTGAACTAGATATGGCCCGAGTGTAGGAAGCACAGTTCTTTTGTTCTGAGCTAGCTCACTGTTCTGGTCCTATAGGAAACACAGTAGAGTAGAAGAGTGCTCTTTTCTCTAAAGCAGAGTGTGTTTCTTGTAAGGCGAGCTAGCGTTTGTTTCCCAGTCCTAAATGGAGTTGAATCACATGCAGTTTCTGGTCCTACGAGCAAGAGTTGTTGTATGGTAAGAAGAGTCACTATTGTGCTGCCATTGCCATACACAGGACAAATAGCACTGTTGTCTGTTCCCAGCAGTACAGTGTATTGTACTGAAGAGGATCTACTGTTCCTAAGCAGAATTGAACTAGATATGGCCCGTGTGTGTAGGAAGCACAGTTCATTTGTTCTGAGCAAGCTCACTGTTCGGACCCCATAGGAAAAACAGTAGAGTAGAAGAGTGCTCTTTTCTCTAAAGGAGAGTGTGTTTCTTGTAAGGCGAGCTAGCTTTTGTTTCCCAGTCGTAAATGAAGTTGAATCACATGCAGTTTCTGTTCCTACGAGTAGAGTTGTTTTTTGGTGAGAAAAGTCACTATTGCGCTCCCATTGCCATACACAGTGCAAATAGCACTTGCGTCTGTTCCAATCAAGTACAGTGTATTGGACTGAAGAGGAGATACTGTTCTTGTCAGTTTCCTGAGCAGAGTTGAACTAGATATGGCCCGTGTGTATAGGAAGCACAGTTCTTTTGTTCTGAGCAAACTAACTTTCTGGCCCTATAGGAAACACAGTAGAGTAGATGAGTGCTCTTTTCTCAAAAGCAGAGTGTGTTTCTTGTAAGGTGAGATAGCGTTTGTTTCCCAGTCCTAATGGCGTTGAATCACATGCAGTTTCTGGACGTACAAGCAAGAGTTGTTTTCTGGTATGGAAAGTCACAATTGCGCTCCCATTGTCATACACAGGACAAATAGCACTGGCGTCTGTTCCCAGCATGTACAGTGTATTGGACTGAAGAGGATCTACTGTTCTTGTCAGTTTCCTAAGCACAATTGAACTAGATACGGCCATGTGTGTAGGAAGCACAGTTCTTTTGTTCTGAGCAAGCTCACTGTTCTGGCCCTATAGGAAACACAGTAGAGTAGAAGAGTGCATATTTCTCAAAAGCAGAGTGTGTTTCTTGTAAGGCAAGATAGCGTTTGCTTCCCAGACCTAAATGGAGTTGAATCACATGCAGTTTCTGGTCCTACAAGCAAGAATTGTTTTCTTGTAAGAAGAGTCACTATTGTGCTCCCTTTGCCATACACAGTGCAAATAGCACTCGTGTCTGTTCCCAGCAAGTACAGTGTATTGGACTGAAGAGGAGCTACTGTTCTTGTCAGTTTCCTAAGCAGACTTGAACTAGATATGGCCCGTGTGTGTAGGAAGCACAGTTCATTTGTGCTGAGCAAGCTCACTGTTCAGACCCCATAGGAAACACAGTAGAGTAGAAGAGTGCATTTTTCTCAAAAGCAGAGTGTGTTTCTTGTAAGGCCAGCTAGCGTTTGTTTCCCAGTCCTAAATGGAGTTGAAATACACATGCAGTTTCTGGTCCTACGAGCAAGAATTGTTTTCTGGTAACAAGAGTCACTATTGTGCTCCCTTTGCCATACACAGTGCAAATAGCCCTCGCGTCTGTTAACAGGAAGTACAGTGTATTGGAACGAAGAGGAGCTAATGTTCTTGTCAGTTTCCTAAGCAGAGTTGAACTAGATATGGCCCATGTGTGTAGGAAGCACAGTTCTTTTGTTCTGAGCAAGCTCACTGTTTGGACCCCATAGGAAACACAGTAGAGTAGATGTGTGCCTTATTCTCAAAAGCAGAGCGTGTTTCTTGTAAGGCGAGCTAGCATTTGTTTCGCAGTCCTAAATGGATTTGAATCACATGCAGTTTCCGTTCCTATGAGCAATAGTTGTTTTCTGGTAAGGAAAGTCACTATTGTGCTCCCTTTGCCATACACTGTGCAAATAGCACTCGCGTCTGTTCCCAGCAAGTACAGTGTATTGGACTGAAGAGGAGCTACTGTTCTTGTCAGTTTCCTAAGCAGAATTGAACCAGATATGGCCTGTGTGTGTAGGGAGCACAGTTCTTTTGTTCTGAGCAAGCTCACTGTTTGGACCCCCTAGGATACACAGTAGAGTAGAAGAGTGCTCTTTTCTCAAAAGCAGAGTGTGTTTCTTGTAAGGCGAGCTAGCATTTGTTTCCCAGTCCTAAATGGAGTTGAATCACATGCAGTTTCTGGTCCTACGAGCAAGAGTTGTTTTCTGGTAAGAAGAGTCACTATTGCGCTCCCATTGCCATACACAGGGCAAATAGCACTGGCGTCTGTACCCAGCATGTACAGCGTATTGGACTGAAGAGGATCTACTGTTCTTGTCAGTTTCCTAAGCAGAGTTGAACTAGATATGGCCCATGTGTGTAGGAAGCACAGTTCTTTTGTACTCAGCAAGCTCACTGTTCTGGCCCTATAGGAAACACAGTAGAGTAGAAGAGTGCTCTTTCCTCAAAAGCAGAGTGTGTTTTCTGTAAGGCGAGCTAGCGTTTGTTTCGCAGTCCTAAATGGATTTGAATCACATGCAGTTTCCGTTCCTACGAGCAATAGTTGTTTTCTGGTAAGGAAAGTCACTATTGTGCTCCCTTTGCCATACACTGTGCAAATAGCACTCGCGTCTGTTCCCAGCAAGTACAGCGTATTGGACTGAAGAGGATCTACTGTTCTTGTCAGTTTCCTAAGCAGAGTTGAACTAGATATGGCCCGTGTGTGTAGGAAGCACAGTTCTTTTGTTCTCAGCAAGCTCACTGTTCGGACCACATAGGAAACACACTAGAGTAGAAGAGTGCTCTTTTCTCAAAAGCAGAGTGTGTTTCTTGTAAGGCGAGCTAGCGTTTGTTTCCCAGTCCTAAATGGAGTTGAATCACAGGCAGTGTCTGGTCATACGAGCAAGAGTTGTTTTCTGGTAAGAAGAGTCACTATTGTGCTCCCATTGTCACACACAGGGCAAATAGCACTGGCGTCTCTTCCCGGCATGTACAGTCTATAGGACTGAAGAGGTTCTACTGTTCTTGTCAGTTTCCTAAGCAGAATTGAACAAGATATGTCCCGTGTGTGTAGGAAGCACAGTTCTTTTGTTCTGAGCAAGCTCACATTTCAAACCCCATAGGAAACACAGTAGAGTAGAAGAGTGCATTTTTCTCAAAAGCAGAGTGTGTTTCTTGTAAGGCGAGCTAGCGTTTGTTTCCCAGTCCTAAATGGAGATGAAATACACATGCAGTTTCTGGTCCTACGAGCAAGAGTTGTTTTCTAGTAAGAAGAGTCACTATTGTGCTCCCATTGTCATACACAGTGCAAATAGCCCTTGCGTCTGTTCCCAGCATGTACAGCGTATTGGACTGAAGAGGATCTACTGTTATCATCAGTTTCCTAAGCAGAGTTGAACTAGATATGGCCCGTGTGTGTAAGAAGCACAGTTCTTTTGTTCTGAGCAAGCTCACTGTTTGGATCCCATAGGAAACACAGAAGAGTTGAAGAGTGCTCTTTTCTCAAAAGCAGAGTGTGTTTCTTGTAAGTCTAGCTAGCGTTTGTTTCCCAATCCTAAATGGAGTTGAATCACATCCAGTTTCTGGTCCTACGAGCAAGAGTAGTTTTCTGGTAAGAAGAGTCACTATTGCGCTCCCATTGTCATACACAGGGCAAATAGCACTGGTGTCTCTTCCCAGCATGTACAGTGTATTGGACTGAAGAGGAGCTACTGTTCTAGTCAGGTTCCTAAGCAGAGTTGAACTAGATATGGCTCGTGTGTGTAGGAAGCACAGTTCTTTTGTTCTCAGCAAGCTCACTGTTCGGACACCTTAAAAAACACAGTAGAGCAGAAGAGTGCTCTTTTCTCAAAAGCAGAGTGTGTTTCTTGTAGGGCGAGCTAGCGTTTGTTTCCCAGTCCTAAATGGAGTTGAATCACATGCAGTTTCTGGTCCTACGAGCAAGAGTTGTTTTCTGGTAAGAAGAGTCACTATTGTGCTCCCATTGTCATACACAGTGCAAATAGCCCTTGCATCTGTTCCCAGCAAGTACAGTGTATTGGACTGAAGAGGAGCTACTGTTTTTGTCAGTTTCCTAAGCAAAGTTGAACTAGATATGACCTGTGTGTGTAGGAAGCACAATTCTTTTGTTCTGAGCAAGCTCACTGTTTGGACCCCATAGGAAACACAGTAGAGTAGATGTGTGCCTTATTCTCAAAAGCAGAGCGTGTTTCTTGTAAGGCGAGCTAGCGTTTGTTTCCCAGTCCTAAGTGGATTGAATCATATGCAGTTTCTGGTCCTACGAGCAAGAGTTGTTTTCTTGTAAGAAGAGTCACTATTGTGCTCCCATTGCCGTACACAGTGCAAATAGCACTCGCGTCTTTTCCCAGTAAGTACAGTGTATTGGACTGAAGAGGAGCTACTGTTCTTGTCAGTTTCCTAAGCAGAATTGAACTAGATATGGCCCGAGTGTAGGAAGCACAGTTCTTTTGTTCTGAGCAAGCTCACTGTTCGAACCCCATAGGAAACACAGTAGAGTAGAAGAGTGCATTTTTCTCAAAAGCAGAGTGTGTTTCTTGTAAGGCCAGCTAGCATTTGTTTCCCAGTACTAAATGGAGTTGAAATACACATGCAGTTTCTGGTCCTACGAGCAAGAGTTGTTTTCTGGTAAGAAGAGTCACTATTGTGCTCCCTTTGCCATATACAGTGCAAATAGCCCTCGCGTCTGTTCCCAGCAAGTACAGTGTATTGGACTGAAGAGGATCTACTGTTCTTGTCAGTTTCCTAAGCAGAGTTGAACTAGATATGGCCCATGTGTGTAGGAAGCACAGTTCTTTTGTACTCAGCAAGCTCACTGTTCTGGCCCTATAGGAAACACAGTAGAGTAGAAGAGTGCTCTTTCCTCAAAAGCAGAGTGTGTTTTCTGTAAGGCGAGCTAGCGTTTGTTTCGCAGTCCTAAATGGATTTGAATCACATGCAGTTTCCGTTCCTACGAGCAATAGTTGTTTTCTGGTAAGGAAAGTCACTATTGTGCTCCCTTTGCCATACACTGTGCTAAGAGCACTCGCGTCTGTTCCCTGCAAGTACAGCGTATTGGACTGAAGAGGAGCTACTGTTCTTGTCAGTTTCCTAAGCAGAATTGAACTAGATATGGCCTGTGTGTGTAGGGAGCACAGTTCTTTTGTTCTGAGCAAGCTCACTGTTTGGACCCCCTAGGATACACAGTAGAGTAGAAGAGTGCTCTTTTCTCAAAAGCAGAGTGTGTTTCTTGTAAGGCGAGCTAGCATTTGTTTCCCAGTCCTAAATGGAGTTGAATCACATGCAGTTTCTGGTCCTACGAGCAAGAGTTGTTTTCTGGTAAGAAGAGTCACTATTGCGCTCCCATTGCCATACACAGTGCAAATAGCACTGGCGTCTGTACCCAGCATGTACAGCGTATTGGACTGAAGAGGATCTACTGTTCTTGTCAGTTTCCTAAGCAGAGTTGAACTAGATATGGCCCGTGTGTGTAGGAAGCACAGTTCTTTTGTTCTCAGCAAGCTCACTGTTCGGACCACATAGGAAACACACTAGAGTAGAAGAGTGCTCTTTTCTCAAAAGCAGAGTGTGTTTCTTGTAAGGCGAGCTAGCGTTTGTTTCCCAATCCTAAATGGAGTTGAATCACAGGCAGTGTCTGGTCATACGTGCAAGAGTTGTTTTCTGGTAAGAAGAGTCACTATTGCGCTCCCATTGTCACACACAGGGCAAATAGCACTGGCGTCTCTTCCCGGCATGTACAGTCTATAGGACTGAAGAGGTTCTACTGTTCTTGTCAGTTTCCTAAGCAGAATTGAACAAGATATGGCCCGTGTGTGTAGGAAGGACAGTTCTTTTGTTCTGAGCAAGCTCACATTTCGAACCCCATAGGAAACACAGTAGAGTAGAAGAGTGCATTTTTCTCAAAAGCAGAGTGTGTTTCTTGTAAGGCGAGCTAGCGTTTGTTTCCCAGTCCTAAATGGAGATGAAATACACATGCAGTTTCTGGTCCTACGAGCAAGAGTTGTTTTCTAGTAAGAAGAGTCACTATTGTGCTCCCATTGTCATACACAGTGCAAATAGCCCTTGCGTCTGTTCCCAGCATGTACAGCGTATTGGACTGAAGAGGATCTACTGTTATCGTCAGTTTCCTAAGCAGAGTTGAACTGGATATGGCCCGTGTGTGTAGAAAGCACAGTTCTTTTGTTCTGAGCAAGCTCACTGTTTGGATCCCATAGGAAACACAGAAGAGTAGAAGAGTGCTCTTTTCTCAAAAGCAGAGTGTGTTTCTTGTAAGTCTAGCTAGCGTTTGTTTCCCAATCCTAAATGGAGTTGAATCACATCCAGTTTCTGGTCCTACGAGCAAGAGTAGTTTTCTGGTAAGAAGAGTCACTATTGCGCTCCCATTGTCATACACAGGGCAAATAGCACTGGCGTCTCTTCCCAGCATGTACAGTGTATTGGACTGAAGAGGAGCTACTGTTCTAGTCAGGTTCCTAAGCAGAGTTGAACTAGATATGGCCTGTGTGTGTAGGAAGCACAGTTCTTTTGTTCTCAGCAAGCTCACTGTTCGGACCCCATAAAAAACACAGTAGAGCAGAAGAGTGCTCTTTTCTCAAAAGCAGAGTGTGTTTCTTGTAGGGCGAGCTAGCGTTTGTTTCCCAGTCCTAAATGGAGTTGAATCCCATGCAGTTTCTGGTCCTACGAGCAAGAGTTGTTTTCTGGTAAGAAGAGTCACTATTGTGCTCCCATTGTCATACACAGTGCAAATAGCCCTTGCATCTGTTCCCAGCAAGTACAGTGTATTGGACTGAAGAGGAGCTACTGTTTTTGTCAGTTTCCTAAGCAGAGTTGAACTAGATATGACCTGTGTGTGTAGGAAGCACAATTCTTTTGTTCTGAGCAAGCTCACTGTTTGGACCCCATAGGAAACACAGTAGAGTAGATGTGTGCCTTATTCTCAAAAGCAGAGCGTGTTTCTTGTAAGGCGAGCTAGCGTTTGTTTCCCAGTCCTAAGTGGATTGAATCATATGCAGTTTCTGGTCCTACGAGCAAGAGTTGTTTTCTTGTAAGAAGAGTCACTATTGTGCTCCCATTGCCGTACACAGTGCAAATAGCACTCGCGTCTTTTCCCAGTAAGTACAGTGTATTGGACTGAAGAGGAGCTACTGTTCTTGTCAGTTTCCTAAGCAGAATTGAACTAGATATGGCCCGAGTGTAGGAAGCACAGTTCTTTTGTTCTGAGCAAGCTCACTGTTCGAACCCCATAGGAAACACAGTAGAGTAGAAGAGTGCATTTTTCTCAAAAGCAGAGTGTGTTTCTTGTAAGGCCAGCTAGCATTTGTTTCCCAGTACTAAATGGAGTTGAAATACACATGCAGTTTCTGGTCCTACGAGCAAGAGTTGTTTTCTGGTAAGAAGAGTCACTATTGTGCTCCCTTTGCCATATACAGTGCAAATAGCCCTCGCGTCTGTTCCCAGCAAGTACAGTGTATTGGACTGAAGAGGATCTACTGTTCTTGTCAGTTTCCTAAGCAGAGTTGAACTAGATATGGCCCATGTGTGTAGGAAGCACAGTTCTTTTGTACTCAGCAAGCTCACTGTTCTGGCCCTATAGGAAACACAGTAGAGTAGAAGAGTGCTCTTTCCTCAAAAGCAGAGTGTGTTTTCTGTAAGGCGAGCTAGCGTTTGTTTCGCAGTCCTAAATGGATTTGAATCACATGCAGTTTCCGTTCCTACAAGCAATAGTTGTTTTCTGGTAAGGAAAGTCACTATTGTGCTCCCTTTGCCATACACTGTGCAAATAGCACTCGCGTCTGTTCCCAGCAAGTACAGCGTATTGGACTGAAGAGGATCTACTGTTCTTGTCAGTTTCCTAAGCAGAGTTGAACTAGATATGGCCCGTGTGTGTAGGAAGCACAGTTCTTTTGTTCTCAGCAAGCTCACTGTTCGGACCACATAGGAAACACACTAGAGTAGAAGAGTGCTCTTTTCTCAAAAGCAGAGTGTGTTTCTTGTAAGGCGAGCTAGCGTTTGTTTCCCAGTCCTAAATGGAGTTGAATCACAGGCAGTGTCTGGTCATACGAGCAAGAGTTGTTTTCTGGTAAGAAGAGTCACTATTGTGCTCCCATTGTCACACACAGGGCAAATAGCACTGGCGTCTCTTCCCGGCATGTACAGTCTATAGGACTGAAGAGGTTCTACTGTTCTTGTCAGTTTCCTCAGCAGAATTGAACAAGATATGGCCCGTGTGTGTAGGAAGCACAGTTCTTTTGTTCTGAGCAAGCTCACATTTCAAACCCCATAGGAAACACAGTAGAGTAGAAGAGTGCATTTTTCTCAAAAGCAGAGTGTGTTTCTTGTAAGGCGAGCTAGCGTTTGTTTCCCAGTCCAAAATGGAGATGAAATACACATGCAGTTTCTGGTCCTACGAGCAAGAGTTGTTTTCTAGTAAGAAGAGTCACTATTGTGCTCCCATTGTCATACACAGTGCAAATAGCCCTTGCGTCTGTTCCCAGCATGTACAGCGTATTGGACTGAAGAGGATCTACTGTTATCATCAGTTTCCTAAGCAGAGTTGAACTAGATATGGCCCGTGTGTGTAAGAAGCACAGTTCTTTTGTTCTGAGGAAGCTCACTGTTTGGATCCCATAGGAAACACAGAAGAGTTGAAGAGTGCTCTTTTCTCAAAAGCAGAGTGTGTTTCTTGTAAGTCTAGCTAGCGTTTGTTTCCCAATCCTAAATGGAGTTGAATCACATCCAGTTTCTGGTCCTACGAGCAAGAGTAGTTTTCTGGTAAGAAGAGTCACTATTGCGCTCCCATTGTCATACACAGGGCAAATAGCACTGGTGTCTCTTCCCAGCATGTACAGTGTATTGGACTGAAGAGGAGCTACTGTTCTAGTCAGGTTCCTAAGCAGAGTTGAACTAGATATGGCCTGTGTGTGTAGGAAGCACAGTTCTTTTGTTCTCAGCAAGCTCACTGTTCGGACACCATAAAAAACACAGTAGAGCAGAAGAGTGCTCTTTTCTCAAAAGCAGAGTGTGTTTCTTGTAGGGCGAGCTAGCGTTTGTTTCCCAGTCCTAAATGGAGTTGAATCCCATGCAGTTTCTGGTCCTACGAGCAAGAGTTGTTTTCTGGTAAGAAGAGTCACTATTGTGCTCCCATTGTCATACACAGTGCAAATAGCCCTTGCATCTGTTCCCAGCAAGTACAGTGTATTGGACTGAAGAGGAGCTACTGTTTTTGTCAGTTTCCTAAGCAAAGTTGAACTAGATATGACCTGTGTGTGTAGGAAGCACAATTCTTTTGTTCTGAGCAAGCTCACTGTTTGGACCCCATAGGAAACACAGTAGAGTAGATGTGTGCCTTATTCTCAAAAGCAGAGCGTGTTTCTTGTAAGGCGAGCTAGCGTTTGTTTCCCAGTCCTAAGTGGATTGAATCATATGCAGTTTCTGGTCCTACGAGCAAGAGTTGTTTTCTTGTAAGAAGAGTCACTATTGTGCTCCCATTGCCGTACACAGTGCAAATAGCACTCGCGTCTTTTCCCAGTAAGTACAGTGTATTGGACTGAAGAGGAGCTACTGTTCTTGTCAGTTTCCTAAGCAGAATTGAACTAGATATGGCCCGAGTGTAGGAAGCACAGTTCTTTTGTTCTGAGCAAGCTCACTGTTCGAACCCCATAGGAAACACAGTAGAGTAGAAGAGTGCATTTTTCTCAAAAGCAGAGTGTGTTTCTTGTAAGGCCAGCTAGCATTTGTTTCCCAGTACTAAATGGAGTTGAAATACACATGCAGTTTCTGGTCCTACGAGCAAGAGTTGTTTTCTGGTAAGAAGAGTCACTATTGTGCTCCCTTTGCCATATACAGTGCAAATAGCCCTCGCGTCTGTTCCCAGCAAGTACAGTGTATTGGACTGAAGAGGATCTACTGTTCTTGTCAGTTTCCTAAGCAGAGTTGAACTAGATATGGCCCATGTGTGTAAAAAGCACAGTTCTTTTGTACTCAGCAAGCTCACTGTTCTGGCCCTATAGGAAACACAGTAGAGTAGAAGAGTGCTCTTTCCTCAAAAGCAGAGTGTGTTTTCTGTAAGGCAAGCTAGCGTTTGTTTCGCAGTCCTAAATGGAGTTGAATCACAGGCAGTGTCTGGTTATACGTGCAAGAGTTGTTTTGTGGTAAGAAGAGTAACTATTGCGCTACCATTGCCATACACAGTGCAAATAGCACTCGCGTCTGCTCTCAGCAAGTACAGTGTATTTGATTGAAGAGGAGCTACTGTTCTTGTCAGTTTCCTAAGCAGACTTGAACTAGATATGGCCCGTGTGTGTAGGAAGCACAGTTCATTTGTTATGAGCAAGCTCACTGTTCAGATCCCCATAGGAAAAACAGTAGAGTAGAAGAGTGCTCTTTTCTCAAAATCAGAGTGTGTTTCTTGTAAGGCGAGCAAGCTTTTGTTTCCCAGTCGTAAATGAAGTTGAATCACATGCAGTTTCTGTTCCTACGAGTAGAGTTGTTTTTTGGTGAGAAGAGTCACTATTGCGCTCCCATTGCCATACACAGTGCAAATAGCACTTGAGTCTGTTCCAATCAAGTACAGTGTATTGGACTGAAGAGGAGATACTGTTCTTGTCAGTTTCCTGAGCAGAGTTGAACTAGATATGGCCCGTGTGTATAGGAAGCACAGTTCTTTTGTTCTGAGCAAACTAACTTTCTGGCCCTATAGGGAACACAGTAGAGTAGATGAGTGCTCTTTTTTCAAAAGCAGAGTGTGTTTCTTGTAAGGTGAGATAGCGTTTGTTTCCCAGTCCTAAATGTCGTTGAATCACATGCAGTTTCTGCACGTACAAGCAAGAGTTGTTTTCTGGTAAGGAAGTCACAATTGCGCTCCCATTGTCATACACAGGACATATAGCACTGGCGTCTGCTCCCAGCATGTACAGTGTATTGGACTGAAGAGGATCTACTGTTCTTGTCAGTTTGCTAAGCACAACTGAACTAGATACGGCCATGTGTGTAGGAAGCACAGTTCTTTTGTTCTGAGCAAGCTCACTGTTCTGGCCCTATAGGAAACACAGTAGAGTAGAAGAGTGCATATTTCTCAAAAGCAGAGTGTGTTTCTTGTAAGGCAAGATAGCTTTTGCTTCCCAGACCTAAATGGAGTTGAATCACATGCAGTTTCTGGTCCTACAAGCAAGAATTGTTTTCTTGTAAGAAGAGTCACTATTGTGCTCCCTTTGCCATACACAGTGCAAATAGCACTCGTGTCTGTTCCCAGCAAGTACAGTGTATTGGACTGAAGAGGAGCTACTGTTCTTGTCAGTTTCCTAAGCAGACTTGAACTAGATATGGCCCGAGTGTAGGAAGCACAGTTCTTTTGTTCTCAGCAAGCTCACTGTTCGAACCCCATAGGAAACACAGTAGAGTAGAAGAGTGCATTTTTCTCAAAAGCAGAGTGTGTTTCTTGTAAGGCCAGCCAGCGTTTGTTTCCCAGTACTAAATGGAGTTGAAATACACATGCAGTTTCTGGTCCTATGAGCAAGAGTTGTTTTCTGGTAAGAAGAGTCACTATTGTGCTCCCTTTGCCATATACAGTGCAAATAGCCCTCGCGTCTGTTCCCACCAAGTACAGTGTATTGGACTGAAGAGGATCTACTGTTCTTGTCAGTTTCCTAAGCAGAGTTGAACTAGATATGGCCCATGTGTGTAGGAAGCACAGTTCTTTTGTACTCAGCAAGCTCACTGTTCTGGCCCTATAGGAAACACAGTAGAGTAGAAGAGTGCTCTTTCCTCAAAAGCAGAGTGTGTTTTCTGTAAGGCGAGCTAGCGTTTGTTTCGCAGTCCTAAATGGATTTGAATCACATGCAGTTTTTGGTCCTTTGAGCAAGAGTTGTTTTCTGGTAAGGAAAGTCACTATTGCGCTTCCATTGACATACACAGTGCAAATAGCACTTGCGTCTGTTCCCAGCAAGTACAGTGTATTGGACTGAAGAGGATCTACTGTTCTTGTCAGTTTCCTAAGCAGAATTGAACTAGATATGGGCCTAGTGCGTAGGAAGCACAGTTTTTTGTTCTGAGCAAGCTCACTGTTCGGAACCCATAGGACACATAGTAGAGTAGAAGAGTGCTCTTTTCTCAAAAGCAGAGTGTGTTTCTTGCAAGGCGAGCTAGCTTCTGTTTCCCAGTCTTAAATGAATTTGAATCACATGCAGTTTCTGGTCCTACGAATAGAGTTATTTTTTGGTAAGAAGAGTCACTATTGCGCTCCCATTGCCATACACAGTACAAATAACACTTGCGTCTGTTCCAACCAATTACAGTGTATTGGACTGAAGAGGAGCTACTATTCTTTTCAGTTTCCTAAGCAGAGTTGAACTAGATATGGCCCGTGTGTGTAGGAAGCACAGTTCTTTTTGTTCTGAGCAAGCTCACTGTTCGGACCCCATAGAAAACACAGTAGAGTAGAAGAGTGCTCTTTTCTCAAAAGCAGAGTGTGTTTCTTGTAAGGCGACCTAGAGTTTGTTTCCCAGTCCTAAATGGAGTTGAGTCACATGCAGTTTCTGGTCATACGAGCAAGAGTTGTTTTCTGGTAAGAAGAGTCACTATTGTGCTCCCATTGTCACACACAGGGCAAATAGCACTGGCGCCTCTTCCCTGCATGTACAGTCTATTGGACTGAAGAGGTTCTACTGTTCTTGTCAGTTTTCTAAGCAGAGTTGAACTAGATGTGGCCCGTGTGTGTAGGAAGCACAGTTCTTTTGTTCTGAGCAAGCTCACATTTCGAACCCCATAGGAAACACAGTAGAGTAGAAGAGTGTATTTTTCTCAAAAGCAGAGTGTGTTTCTTGTAAGGCGAGCTAGTGTTTGTTTCCCAGTCCTAAATGGAGTTGAAATACACATGCAGTTTCTGGTCCTACGAGCAAGAGCTCTTTTCTGGTTAGAAGAGTCACTATTGTGCTCCCTTTGCCATACACAATGCAAATAGCCCTCGCGTCTGTTCCCAGCAAGTACAGTGTATTGGACTGAACAAGAGCTACTGTTCTTGTTAGTTTCCTAAGCAGAATTGAACTAGATATGGCCCATGTGTGTAGGAAGCACAGTTCTTTTGTACTCAGCAAGCTCACTGTTCTGGCCATACAGGAAACACAGTAGAGTAGAAGCGTGCTCTTTCCTCAAAAACAGAGTGTGTTTTTTGTAAGGTGAGCTAGCGTTTGTTTCGCAGTCCTGAATGGAGTTGAATCACATGCAGTTTCCGTTCCTACGAGCAAGAGTTGTTTTCTGGTAAGGAAAGTCACTATTGCGCTCCCATTGACATACACAGTGCAAATAGCACTTGCGTCTGTTCCCAGCAAGTACAGTTTATTGTACTGAAGAGGATCTACTGTTCTTTTCAGTTTCCTAAGCAGAATTGAACTAGATATGGCCCGTGTATGTAGGACGCAGAGTTCTTTTGTTCTGAGCAAGCTCACTGTTTGGACCCCATAGGAAACACAGTAGAGTAGAAGAGTGCTCTTTTCTCAAAAGCAGAGTGTGTTTCTTGTAAGGCGAGCTAGCGTTTGTTTCCCAGTCCTAATAGGAGTTGAATCTCATGCAGTTTCTGGTCCTATGAGCAAGGGATGTTTTCTGGTAAGAAGAGTCACTATTGCTCTCCCATTGCCATACACAGTGCAAATAGCACTGGCGTCTGTACACAGCATGTACAGTGTATTGGACTTAAGAGGATCTACTGTTCTTGTCAGTTTCCTAAGCAGAATTGAACTAGATATGGCCCGTGTGTTTAGGAAGCACAGTTCTTGAGTTCTGAGCAAGCTCACTGTTCTGGCCCTATAGAAAACACAGTAGAGTAGAAGAGTGCTCTTTTCTCAAAAGCCGAGTGTGTTTCTTGTAAGGCGAGCGAGCGTTTGTTTCGCAGTTCTAAATGGAGTTGAATCACATGCAGTTTCTGGTTCTACGAGCTAGAGTTTTTTCTGGTAATAAGAGTCACTATTGCGCTCCCATTGTCATACTCAGGGCAAATAGCACAGGCCTCTGTACCCAGCATGTACAGTGTATTGGACTGAAGAGGATCTACTGTTCTTGTCAGGTTCCTTAAGCAGAGTTGAACTAGATATGGCCCATGTGTGTAGGAAGCACATTTCTTTTGTACTCAGCAAGCTCACTGTTGTGGCCCTATAGGAAACAAGTAGAGTAGAAGAGTGCTCTTTCCTCAAAAGCAGAGTGTGTTTCTTGTAACGCGAGCTAGAGTTTGTTTCCCAGTCCTAAATGGAGTTGAATCACATGCAGTTTCTGTTCCTACGAGCAAGAGTTGTTTTCTGGTAAGGAAAGTCACTATTGCTCTCCCATTGGCATACACAGTGCAAATAGCACTCGCGTCTGTTCCCAGCAAGTACAGTGTATTGGACTGATGAGGAGCTACTGTTCTTGTCAGTTTCCTAAACAAATATGAACTAGATATGGCCCATGTGTGTAGGAAGCACAGTTCTTTTGTTCTGAGCAAGCTCACTGTTTGGATCCCATAGGAAACACAGTAGAGTAGAAGAGTTCTCTTTTCTCAAAAGCAGAGTGTGTTTCTTGTAAGGCGAGCTAGCCTTTGTTTCTCAATCCTAAATGGAGTTGAATCACATGCAGTTTCTGGTCCTACGAGCAAGAGATGTTTTCTGGTAAGAAGAGTCACTATTGCGCTCCCATTGCCATACACAGTGCAAATAGCACTGGCGTCTGTACCCAGCATGTACAGCGTATTGGACTGAAGAGGATCTACTGTTCTTTTCATTTTCCTAAGTAGAGTTGAACTAGATATGGCGTGTGTGTGTAGGAAGCACAGTTCTTTTGTTCTGAGCAAGCTAATTGTTCGGACCCCATAGGAAACACAGTAGAGTAGAAGAGTGCTCTTTTCTCAAAAGCAGAGTGTGTTTCTTGTAAGGCGAGCTAGCGTTTGTTTCCCAGTCCTAAATGGAGTTGAATCACATGCAGTTTCTGGTCATACGAGCAAGAGTTGTTTTCTGGTAAGAAGAGTCACTATTGTGCTCCCATTGTCACACACAGGGCAAATAGCACTGGTGTCTCTTCCCAGCATGTACAGTCTGTTGGACTGAAGAGGTTCTACTGTTCTTGTCAGTTTCCTAAGCAGAATTGAACAAGATATGGCCCGTGTGTGTAGGAAGCACAGTTCTTTTGTTCTGAGCAAGCTCACATTTCGAACCCCATAGAAAACACAGTAGAGAGAAGAGTGCTCTTTTCTCAAAAGCAGAGTGTGTTTCTTCTAAGGCGAGCTAGCGTTTGTTTCCCAGTCCTAAATGGAGTTGAAATACACATTCAGTTCCTTGTCCTAGGAGCAAGAGTTGTTTTCTGGTTAGAAGTGTCACTATTGTGCTTCCTTTGAAATACACAATGCAAATAGCCCTCACGTCTTTTCCCAGCAAGTACAGTGTATTGGAATGAAGAGGAGCTACTGTTCTTGTCAGTTTCCTAAGCATAGTTGAACTAGATATGGCCCGTGTGTGTAGGAAGCACAGTTCTTTTTTTCTGAGCAAGCGCACTCTTCGGACACCATAGAAAACACAGTAGAGTAGAAGAGTGCTCGTTTCTCAAAAGCAGAGTGTGTTTCTTGTAAGGCGAGCTGGCATTTGTATCCCAGTCCTAAATGGAGTTGAATCACATGCAGGTTCTGGTCCTACAAGCAAGAGTTGTTTTCTGGTAAGAGGAGTCACTATTGCCCTCCCAATGTCATACACAGGGCAAATAGCACTGGCGTCTGTTCCCAGCATGTACAGTGTATTGGACTGAAGAGGAGCTACTGTTCTTGTCAGTTTCCTAAGCAGAATTGAACTAGATACGGCCATGTGTGTAGTAAGCAGAGTTCTTTTTTTCTGAGCAAGCTCACTGTTCTGGCCCTATAGGAAACACAGTAGAGTAGAAGAGTGCTCTTTTCTCAAACGCAGAGTGTGTTTCTTGTAAGGTGTGCTAGCGTTTGTTTCCCACCCCTAAATGGAGTTTAATCACATGCAGTTTTTGGTCATACGAGCAAGAATTGTTTTCTGGTAAGGAAAGTCACTATTGCGCTCCCTTTTCCATTCACAGTACAAATAGCACTCATGTCTGTTCCCAGCAAGTACAGTGTATTGGACTGAAGAGGAGCTACTGTTCTTGTCAGTTTCCTAAGCAGAGTTGAACTAGATATGGCCCGTGTGTATAGGAAGCACAGCTCTTTTGTTCTGAGCAAGCTCACTGTGCGGACCCCATAGGAAACTGAGTCCTCTTTTCTCAAAAGCAGAGTGTGTTTCTCGTAAGGCTAGATAGCGTTTGCTTCCCAGACCTAAATGGAGTTGAATCACATGCAGTTTCTGGTCCTACAAGGAAGAGTGGTTTTCTGGTAAGAAGAGTCACTATTGCGCTCGCATTGTCATATACAGGGCAAATAGCACTTGCGTCTTTTCCCAGCATGTACAGTGTATTGGACTGAAGAGGATCTACTGTGCTTGTCAGTTTCCTATGCAGAGTTGAACTAGATATAGCCCGTGTGTGTAGGAAGCACAGTTCTTTTGTTCTGAGCAAGCTCACTGTTCTGGCCCTATAGGAAACACAGTAGAGTAGCAGAGTGCTCTTTTCTCAAAAGCAGAGTGTGTTTCTTGTAAGGCGAGCTAATGTTTGTTTCCAAGTACTAAATGGAGTTGAATCACATGCAGTTTCTGTTCCTAAGAGCAAGAGATGTTTTCTGGTAAGAAGAGTCACTATTGTGCTCCCATTGTAATACACAGGGTAAATAGCACTGGCTTCTTTTCTCAGCATGTACAGTGTATTGCACTGAAGAGGATCTATTGTTCTTGTCAGTTTCCTAAGCAGAATTGAACTACATATGGCCCGTGTGTGTAGGAAGCACAGTTCTTTTGTTCTCAGCAAGCTCACTGTTCGGAACCCATAAAAAACACAGTAGAGTAGAATAGTGCTCTTTTCTCAAAAGCAGAGTGTGTTTCTTGTAAGGCGAGCTAGCGTTTGTTTCCCAGATCTAAATGGAGTTGAATCACATGCAGTTTCCGTTCCTACGAGCAAGAGTTGTTTTCTGGTAAGGAAAGTCACTATTGCGCTCCCATTGACACACACAGTGCAAATAGCACTTGCGTCTGTTCCCAGCAAGTACAGTGTATTGGACTGAAGAGGATCTACTGTTCTTGTCAGTTTCCTAAGCAGAATTGAACTAGATATGGCCCGTGTATGTAGGACGCACAGTTCTTTTGTTCTGAGCAAGCTCACTGTTTGGACCCCATAGGAAACACAGTAGAGTAGAAGAGTGCTCTTTTGTCAAAAGCAGAGTGTGTTTCTTGTAAGGCGAGCTAACGTTTGTTTCCCAGTCCTAAATGGAGTTGAATCACATGCAGTTTCTGGTCCTATGAGCAAGGGATGTTTTCTGGTAAGAAGAGTCACTATTGCTCTCCCATTGCCATACACAGTGCAAATAGCACTGGCGTCTGTACACAGCATGTACAGTGTATTGGACTTAAGAGGATCTACTGTTCTTGTCAGTTTCCTAAGCAGAATTGAACTAGATATGGCTCGTGTGTGTAGGAAGCACAGTTCTTTTGTTCTGAGCAAGCTCACTGTTCTGGCCCTATAGGAAACACAGTAGAGTAGAAGAGTGCTCTTTTCTCAAAAGCCGAGTGTGTTTCTTGTAAGGCGAGCGAGCGTTTGTTTCGCAGTCCTAAATGAAGTTGAATCACATGCAGTTTCTGGTTCTACGAGCTAGAGATTTTTCTGGTAATAAGAGTCACTATTGCGCTCCCATTGTCATACTCAGGGCAAATAGCACTGTCCTCTGTACCCAGCATGTACAGTGTATTGGACTGAAGAGGATCTACTGTTCTTGTCAGGTTCCTTAAGCAGAGTTGTACTAGATATGGCCCATGTGTGTAGGATGCACATTTCTTTTGTACTCAGCAAGCTCACTGTTGTGGCCCTATAGGAAACACAGTAGAGTAGAAGAGTGCTCTTTCCTCAAAAGCAGAGTGTGTTTCTTGTAATGCGAGCTAGAGTTTGTTTCCCAGTCCTAAATGGAGTTGAATCACATGCAGTTTCCGTTCCTACGAGCAAGAGTTGTTTTCTGGTAAGGAAAGTCACTATTGCTCTCCCATTGGCATACACAGTGCAAATAGCACTCGCGTCTGTTCCCAGCAAGTACAGTGTATTGGACTGATGAGGAGCTACTGTTCTTGTCAGTTTCCTAAACAAATATGAACTAGATATGGCCCGTGTGTGTAGGAAGCACAGTTCTTTTGTTCTGAGCAAGCTCACTGTTCTGGCCCTATAGGAAACACAGTAGAGTAGAAGAGTGCTCTTTTCTCAAACGCAGAGTGTGTTTCTTGTAAGGTGTGCTAGCGTTTGTTTCCCACCCCTAAATGGAGTATAATCACATGCAGTTTTTGGTCATACGAGCAAGAATTGTTTTCTGGTAAGGAAAGTCACTATTGCGCTCCCTTTTCCATTCACAGTACAAATAGCACTCATGTCTGTTCCCAGCAAGTACAGGTATTGGACTGAAGAGGAGCTACTGTTCTTGTCAGTTTCCTAAGCAGAGTTGAACTAGATATGGCCCGTGTGTATAGGAAGCACAGCTCTTTTGTTCTGAGCAAGCTCACTGTGCGGACCCCATAGGAAACTGAGTCCTCTTTTCTCAAAAGCAGAGTGTGTTTCTCGTAAGGCTAGATAGCGTTTGCTTCCCAGACCTAAATGGAGTTGAATCACATGCAGTTTCTGGTCCTACAAGGAAGAGTGGTTTTCTGGTAAGAAGAGTCACTATTGCGCTCGCATTGTCATATACAGGGCAAATAGCACTTGCGTCTTTTCCCAGCATGTACAGTGTATTGGACTGAAGAGGATCTACTGTGCTTGTCAGTTTCCTATGCAGAGTTGAACTAGATATAGCCCGTGTGTGTAGGAAGCACAGTTCTTTTGTTCTGAGCAAGCTCACTGTTCTGGCCCTGTAGGAAACACAGTAGAGTAGCAGAGTGCTCTTTTCTCAAAAGCAGAGTGTGTTTCTTGTAAGGCGAGCTAATGTTTGTTTCCAAGTACTAAATGGAGTTGAATCACATGCAGTTTCTGTTCCTACGAGCAAGAGATGTTTTCCGGTAAGAAGAGTCACTATTGTGCTCCCATTGTAATACACAGGGTAAATAGCACTGGCTTCTTTTCCCAGCATGTACAGAGTATTGCACTGAAGAGGATCTATTGTTCTTGTCAGTTTCCTAAGCAGAATTGAACTACATATGGCCCGTGTGTGTAGGAAGCACAGTTCTTTTGTTCTCAGCAAGCTCACTGTTCGGACCCCATAAAAAACACAGTAGAGTAGAATAGTGCTCTTTTCTCAAAAGCAGAGTGTGTTTCTTGTAAGGCGAGCTAGCGTTTGTTTCCCAGATCTAAATGGAGTTGAATCACATGCAGTTTCCGTTCCTACGAGCAAGAGTTGTTTTCTGGTAAGGAAAGTCACTATTGCGCTCCCATTGACACACACAGTGTAAATAGCACTTGCGTCTGTTCCCAGCAAGTACAGTGTATTGGACTGAAGAGGATCTACTGTTCTTGTCAGTTTCCTAAGCAGAATTGAACTAGATATGGCCCGTGTATGTAGGACGCACAGTTCTTTTGTTCTGAGCAAGCTCACTGGACCCCATAGGAAACACAGTAGAGTAGAAGAGTGCTCTTTTGTCAAAAGCAGAGTGTGTTTCTTGTAAGGCGAGCTAGCGTTTGTTTCCCAGTCCTAAATGGAGTTGAATCACATGCAGTTTCTGGTCCTATGAGCAAGGGATGTTTTCTGGTAAGAAGAGTCACTATTGCTCTCCCATTGCCATACACAGTGCAAATAGCACTGGCGTCTGTACACAGCATGTACAGTGTATTGGACTTAAGAGGATCTACTGTTCTTGTCAGTTTCCTAAGCAGAATTGAACTAGATATGGCTCGTGTGTGTAGGAAGCACAGTTCTTTTGTTCTGAGCAAGCTCACTGTTCTGGCCCTATAGGAAACACAGTAGAGTAGAAGAGTGCTCTTTTCTCAAAAGCCGAGTGTGTTTCTTGTAAGGCGAGCGAGCGTTTGTTTCGCAGTCCTAAATGAAGTTGAATCACATGCAGTTTCTGGTTCTATGAGCTAGAGATTTTTCTGGTAATAAGAGTCACTATTGCGCTCCCATTGTCATACTCAGGGCAAATAGCACTGGCCTCTGTACCCAGCATGTACAGTGTATTGGACTGAAGAGGATCTACTGTTCTTGTCAGGTTCCTTAAGCAGAGTTGAACTAGATATGGCCCATGTGTGTAGGATGCACATTTCTTTTGTACTCAGCAAGCTCACTGTTGTGGCCCTATAGGAAACACAGTAGAGTAGAAGAGTGCTCTTTCCTCAAAAGCAGAGTGTGTTTCTTGTAATGCGAGCTAGAGTTTGTTTCCCAGTTATAAATGGAGTTGAATCACATGCAGTTTCCGTTCCTACGAGCAAGAGTTGTTTTCTGGTAAGGAAAGTCACTATTGCTCTCCCATTGGCATACACAGTGCAAATAGCACTCGCGTCTGTTCCCAGCAAGTACAGTGTATTGGACTGATGAGGAGCTACTGTTCTTGTCAGTTTCCTAAACAAATATGAACTAGATATGGCCCGTGTGTGTAGGAAGCACAGTTCTTTTGTTCTGAGCAAGCTCACTGTTTGGATCCCATAGGAAACCCAGTAGAGTAGAAGAGTGCTCTTTTCTCAAAAGCAGAGTGTGTTTCTTGTAAGGCGAGCTAGCGTTTGTTTCCCAATCCTAAATGGAGTTGAATCACATGCAGTTTCTGGTCCTACGAGCAAGAGATGTTTTCTGGTAAGAAGAGTCACTATTGCGCTCCCATTGCCATACACAGTGCAAATAGCACTGGCGTCTGTACCCAGCATGTACAGTGTATTGGACTGAAGAGGATCTACTGTTCTTTTCATTTTCCTAAGTAGAGTTGAACTAGATATGGCGTGTGTGTGTAGGAAGCACAGTTCTTTTGTTCTGAGCAAGCTAATTGTTCGGACCCCATAGGAAACACAGTAGAGTAGAAGAGTGCTCTTTTCTCAAAAGCAAAGTGTGTTTCTTGTAAGGCGAGCTAGCGTTTGTTTCCCAGTCCTAAATGGAGTTGAATCACATGCAGTTTCTGGTCATACGAGCAAGAGTTGTTTTCTGGTAAGAAGAGTCACTATTGCGCTCCCATTGTCACACACAGGGCAAATAGCACTGATGTCTGTTCCCAGCATGTACAGTCTGTTGGACTGAAGAGGTTCTACTGTTCTTGTCAGTTTCCTAAGCAGAATTGAACAAGATATGGCCCGTGTGTGTAGGAAGCACAGTTCTTTTGTTCTGAGCAAGCTCACATTTCGAACCCCATAGAAAACACAGTAGAGAGAAGAGTGCTCTTTTCTCAAAAGCAGAGTGTGTTTCTTGTAAGGCGAGCTAGCGTTTGTTTCCCAGTCCTAAATGGAGTTGAATCACATGCAGTTTCTGGTCATACGAGCAAGAGTTGTTTTCTGGTAAGAAGAGTCACTATTGCGCTCCCATTGTCACACACAGGGCAAATAGCACTGGTGTCTCTTCCCAGCATGTACAGTCTGTTGGACTGAAGAGGTTCTACTGTTCTTGTCATTTTCCTAATCAGAATTGAACAAGATATGGCCCGTGTGTGTAGGAAGCACAGTTCTTTTGTTCTGAGCAAGCTCACATTTCGAACCCCATAGAAAACACAGTAGAGAGAAGAGTGCTCTTTTCTCAAAAGCAGAGTGTGTTTCTTGTAAGGCGAGCTAGCGTTTGTTTCCCAGTCCTAAATGGAGTTGAATACACATTCAGTTCCTTGTCCTAGGAGCAAGAGTTGTTTTCTGGTTAGAAGTGTCACTATTGTGCTTCCTTTGAAATACACAATGCAAATAGCCCTCACGTCTGTTCCCAGCAAGTACAGTGTATTGGAATGAAGAGGAGCTACTGTTCTTGTCAGTTTCCTAAGCATAGTTGAACTAGATATGGCCCGTGTGTGTAGGAAGCACAGTTCTTTTTTTCTGAGCAAGTGCACTCTTTGGACACCATAGGAAACACAGTAGAGTAGAAGAGTGCTCTTTTCTCAAAAGCAGAGTGTGTTTCTTGTAAGGCGAGCTGGCATTTGTATCCCAGTCCTAAATGGAGTTGAATCACATGCAGGTTCTGGTCCTACAAGCAAGAGTTGTTTTCTGGTAAGAGGAGTCACTATTGCCCTCCCAAATTCATACACAGGGCAAATAGCACTGGCGTCTGTTCCCAGCATGTACAGTGTATTGGACTGAAGAGGAGCTACTGTTCTTGTCAGTTTCCTAAGCAGAATTGAACTAGATACGGCCATGTGTGTAGTAAGCACAGTTCTTTTGTTCTGAGCAAGCTCACTGTTCTGGCCCTATTGGAAACACAGTAGAGTAGAAGAGTGCTCTTTTCTCAAAGGTAGAGTGTGTTTCTTGTAAGGTGTGCTAGCGTTTGTTTCCCACCCCAAATGGAGTTTAATCACATGCAGTTTTTGGTCATACGAGGAAGAATTGTTTTCTGGTAAGGAAAGTCACTATTGCGCTCCCTTTTCCATTCACAGTACAAATAGCACTCATGTCTGTTCCCAGCAAGTACAGTGTATTGGACTGAAGAGGAGCTACTGTTCTTGTCAGTTTCCTAAGCAGAGTTGAACTAGATATGGCCCGTGTGTTTAGGAAGCACAGCTCTTTTGTTCTGAGCAAGCTCACTGTGCGGACCCCATAGGAAACTGAGTGCTCTTTTCTCAAAAGCAGAGTGTGTTTCTTGTAAGGCTAGATAGCGTTTGCTTCCCAGACCTAAATGGAGTTGAATCACATGCAGTTTCTGGTCCTACAAGCAAGAGTGGTTTTCTGGTAAGAAGAGTCACTATTGCGCTCGCATTGTCATATACAGGGCAAATAACACTTGCATCTTTTCCCAGCATGTACAGTGTATTGGACTGAAGAGGATCTACTGTGCTTGTCAGTTTCCTATGCAGAGTTGAACTAGATATAGCCCGTGTGTGTAGGAAGCACAGTTCTTTTGTTCTGACCAAGCTCACTGTTCTGGCCCTGTAGGAAACACAGTAGAGTAGCAGAGTGCTCTTTTCTCAAAAGCAGAGTGTGTTTCTTGTAAGGCGAGCTAATGTTTGTTTCCAAGTACTAAATGGAGTTGAATCACATGCAGTATCTGTTCCTATGAGCAAAAGATGTTTTCTGGTAAGAAGAGTCACTATTGTGCTCCCATTGTCATACATTGGGCAAATAGCACTGGCTTCTTTTCCCAGCATGTACAGTGTATTGCACTGAAGAGGATCTACTGTTCTTGTCAGTTTCCTAAGCAGAATTGAACTAGATATGGCCCGTGTGTGTAGGAAGCACAGTTCTTTTGTTCTCAGCAAGCTCACTGTTCGCACCCCATAAAAAACACAGTAGAGTAGAATAGTGCTCTTTTCTCAAAAGCAGAGTGTGTTTCTTGTAAGGCGAGCTAGCGTTTGTTTCCCAGTCCTAAATGGAGTTGAATCACATGCAGTGTCTGTTTCTACGAGCAAGAGTTGTTTTCTGGTAAGAAGAGTCACTATTGTGCTCCCATTGTCATACACAGTGCAAATAGCCCTCGCGTCTGTTCCCAGCAAGTACAGTGTATTGGACAGAAGAGGAGCTACTGTTTTTGTCAGTTTCCTAAGCAGAGTTGAACTAGGTATGACCTGTGTGTGTAGGAAGCACAGTTCTTTTGTTCTGAGCAAGCTCACTGTTTGGACCCCATAAGAAACACAGTAGAGTAGATGTGTGCCCTATTTTCAAAAGCAGAGTGTGTTTCTTGTAAGGCGAGCTAGTGTTTGTTTCCAAGTACTAAATGGAGTTGAAACACATGCAGTTTCTGTTCCTACGAGCAAGAGATGTTTTCTGGTAAGAAGAGTCACTATTGTGCTCCCATTGTCATATACAGGGCAAATAGCACTGGCTTCTTTTCCCAGCATGTACAGTGTATTGCACTGAAGAGGATCTACTGTTCTTGTCAGTTTCCCAAGCAGAATTGAACTAGATATGGCCATGTGTGCAGGAAGGAAATTTCTTTTGTTCTGAGCAAGCTCACTGTTCGGACCCCATAGGAAATACAGTAGAGTAGAAGAGTGCTCTTTTCTCAAAAGCAGAGCGTGTTTCTTGTAAGTCGAGCTAGTGTTTTTTTTCCCAGTCCTAAATGGAGTTGAATCAAATGCAGTTACTGGTCCTAAGAGCAAGAGTTGTTTTCTGATAAGAAGAGTCACTATTGTGCTCCCATTGCCGTACACAGTGCAAATTGCACTCGCATCTGTTCCCAGCAAGTACAGTGTATTGGACTGAATATGAGCTACTGTTCTCGTCAGTTTCCTAATCAGAGTTGAACTAGATATGGCCCGTGTGTGTAGGAAGCACAGATCTTTTGTTCTGAGCAAGCTCTCTGTTCTGACCCTATAGGAAACACAGTAGAGTAGAAGAGTGCTCTTTTCTAAAAAGCACAGTGTGTTTCTCGTAAGGCAAGCTAGCGTTTGTTTCCCAGTCCTAAATGGAGTTGAATCACATGCAGATTTTGGTCCTACGCGCAAGAGCTGTTTTCTGGTAAGGAAAGTCACTATTGCGCTCCCATTGACATACACAGTGCAAATAGCACTTGCGTCTGTTCCCAGCAAATACAGTGTATTGGAGTGAAGAGGAGCTACTGTTATTGACAGTTTCCTAAGCAGAGTTGAACTAGATATGGCCCGTGTGCGTAGGAAGCACAGTTCTTTTGTTCTGAGCAAGCTCACTGTTCGGAACCCATAGGACACATAGTAGAGAACAAGAGTGCTCTTTTCTCAAAAGCAGAGTGTGTTTCTTGTAAGGCTGGCTATTGTTTGATTCCCAGTCAGAAACGGAGTTGAATCTCATGCAGTTTCTGGTCCTATGAGCAAGAGTTGTTTTCTGGTAAGGAAAGTCACTATTGTGCTCCTTTTGCCATACACAGTGCAAATAGTACTAGCGTCTGTTCCCAGCATGTACAGTGTATTGGACTGAAGAGGATCTACTGTTCTTGTCAGTTTCCTAAGCAGAGTTGAACTAGATATGGCCCGTGTGTGTAGGAAGCACAGTTCTTTTGTTCTGAGCAAGTTCACTGTTCTGGCCCTATAGGAAACACAGTAGAGTAGAAGAGTACTCTTTTTTCAAAACAGAGTGTGTTTCTTGTAAGGTGAGCTAGCGTTTGTTTCCCCGTCCTAAATGGATTTGAATCACATGCAGTTTCTGGTCCTAGAAGGAAGAGTTTTTTCTGGTAAGAAAAGTCACTATTGGGCTCCCATTGTCATACAAAGTGCAAATAGCACTGGCATTTGTTCCCAGCAAGTACAGTGTATTGGACTGAAGAGGATCTACTGTTGTTGTCAGTTTCCTAAGCAGAATTGAACTAGATATGGCCCGTGTGTGTAGGAAGCACAGTTCTTTTGTTCTGAGCAAGCTCACTGTTTGGACCCCATAGGAAACACAGTAGAGTAGATGTGTGCCCTATTCTCAAAAGCAGAGTGTGTTTCTTGTAAGGCGAGCTAGCGTTTGCTTCCCAGTCCTAAATGGATTTGAATCACATGCAGTTTCTGGTCCTACAAGCAAAAGTTTTTTCTGGTAAGAAAAGTGACTATTGCGCTCCCATTGTCATACACAGTGCAAATAGCACTTTTGTCAGTTCCCAGCAAGTATAGTGTATTGGACTGAAGAGGAGCTACTGTTCTTGTCAGTTTCCTAATCAGAGTTGAACTAGATATGACCTGTGTGTGTAGGAAGCACATTTCATTTGTTCTGAGCAAGCTCACTGTTTGGACCCCATAGGAAACACAGTAGAGTAGGTGTGTGCCCTATTCCCAAAAGCAGAGTGTGTTTCTTGTAAGGCGAGCTGGCATTTGTTTCCCAATTTTAAATGGAGTTGAATCACATGCAGTTTCTGTGCCTACGAGCAAGAGTTGTTTTCTGGTAAGAAGAGTCACTATTGTGCTCCCATTGCCATACACAGTACAAATAGCACTCGCATCTGTTTCCACAAAGTACAGTATATTGGTCTGAAGAGGAGCTACTGTTCTTGTCAGTTTCCTAAGCAGAGTTGAACTAGATATGACCCATGTGTAGGAAGCACACTTCTTTTGTTCTGAGCAAGCTCACTGTTTGGAACCCAAGGGAAACACAGTAGAGGAGATGTGTGCCCTATTCTCAAAAGCAGAGTGTGTTTCTTGTAAGGCGAGCTGGCGTTTGTTTCCCAATCCTAAATGGAGTTGAATCACATGCAGTTTCTGGTCCTACGAGCATGAGTTGTTTTCTGGTAAAAAGAGTCACTATTGCACTCCCATTGCCATACACAGTACAAATAGCACTCGTGTATGTTTCCAGCAAGTACAGTTTATTGGTCTGAAGAGGAGCTACAGTTCTTGTCAGTTTCCTAAGCAGAGTTGAACTAGATATGGCCCGTGTGTGTAGGAAGCACAGTTCTTTTGTTCTCAGCAAGCTCACTGTTCAGACCACATAGAAAACACAGTAGAGTAGTAGAGTGCTCTTTTCTCAAAAGCAGAGTGTGTTTCTTGTAAGGCGAGCTAGCGTATGTTTCCCAATCCTAAATGGAGTTGAATCACATGCAGATTCTGGTCCTACGAGCAAGAGTTGTTTTCTGGTAAGAAGAGTCACAATTGTGCTCCCATTGCCATACACAGTACAAATAGCCCTCGCGTCTGTTCCCAGCAAGTACAGTGTATTGGACTGAAGAGGAGCTACTGTTTTTGTCAGTTTCCTAAGGAGAGTTGAACTAGATATGGCCCATGTGTGTAGGAAGCACAGTTCTTTTGTACTCAGCAAGCTCACTGTTCTGGCCCTATAGGAAACACAGTAGAGTAGAAGAGTGCTCTTTCCTCAAAAGCAGAGTGTGTTTTTTGTAAGGCGAGCTAGCGTTTGTTTCCCAGTCCTAAACGGAGTTGAATCACATGCAGTTTCAGGTCCTACGAGCAAGAGTTGTTTTTTGGTAAGGAGAGTCACTATTGCGCTCCCATTGCCATACACAGTGCAAATAGCACTCGCGTCTGTTCCCAGCAAGTACAGTGTATTGGACGGAAGAGGAGCTACTGTTCTTGTCAGTTTCCTAAGCAGAGTTGAACTAGATATGGCCCATGTGTGTAGGAAGCACAGTTCTTTGTTCTGAGCAAGCTCACTGTTCTGGCCCTATAGGAAACACAGTAGAGTAGAAGACTGCTCTTTCCTCAAAAGCAGAGTGTGTTTTTTGTAAGGCGAGCTAGAGTTTGTTTCCCAGTACTAAATGGAGTTGAATCACATGCAGTTTCAGTTCCTACGAGCAAGAGTTGTTTTCTGGTAAGGAAAGTCACTATTGCGCTCCCATTGCCATACACAGTGCAAATAGCACTCGCGTCTGTTCCCAGCAAGTACAGTGTATTGGACTGAAGAGGAGCTACTGTTCTTGTCAGTTTCCTAAGCAGAATTGAACTGGATATAGCCATTTGTGTAGGAAGCACAGTTCTTTTGTTCTGAGCAAGCTCACTGTTCGGAACCCATAGGACACATAGTAGAGAAGAAGAGTGCTCTTTTCTCAAAAGCAGAGAGTGTTTCTTGTAAGGCTGGCTATTGTTTGTTTCCCAGTCAGAAACGGAGTTGAATCTCATGCAGTTTCTGGTCCTACGAGCAAGAGTTGTATTCTGGTAAGGAAAGTCCCTATTGGGCTTCCATTGTCATACACAGGGCAAATAGCACTGGCATATGTTCCCAGAATGTACAGTGTATTGGACTGAAGAGGATCTACTGTTCTTGTCAGTTTCCTAAGCAGAGTTGAACTAGATATGGCCCGTGTGTGTATGAAGCACATTTCTTCTGTTCTGAGCAAGCTCACTGTTCTGGCTCTATAGGAAACACAGTAGAGTAGATGAGTACTGTTTTCTCAAAACAGAGTGTGTTTCTTGTAAAGGCGAGCTAGCGTTTGTTTCCCCGTCCTAAATGGATTTGAATCACATGCAGTTTCTGGTCCTACGAGCAAGAGTTTTTTCTGGTAAGAAGAGTCACTATTGCGCTCCCATTGTCATACACAGGGCAAATAGCACTGGCATTTGTTCCCAGCATGTACAGTGTACTGGACTGAAGAGGATCTATTGTTCTTGTCAGGTTCCTAAGCAGAGTTGAACTAGACATGGCCCGTGTGTGTATGAAGCACATTTCTTCTGTTCTGAGCAAGCTCACTGTTCTGGCCCTACAGGAAACACCGTAGAGTAGATGTGTGCCCTATTCTCAAAAGCAGAGTGTGTTTCTTGTAAGGCGAGCTGGCGTTTGTTTCCCAATCCTAAATGGAGTTGAATCACATGCAGTTTCTGGTCATACGAGCAAGAGTTGTTTTTTGGTAAGAAGAGTCACTATTGTGCTCCCATTGCTGTACACAGTGCAAATAGCACTCGCGTCTGTTCCCAGCAAGTACAGTGTATTGGACTGAAGAGGAGCTACTGTTCTCGACAGTTTCCTAAGCAGAGTTGAACTAGATAGAGCCCGTGTGTGTAGGAAGCACAGTTCTTTTGGTCTGAGCAAGCTCATTGTTCTGGCCCCATAGGAAACACAGTAGAGTAGAAGTGTGCCCTTTTCTCAAAAGCAGAGCTTGTTTCTTGTAAGGCAAGCTAGCGTTTGCTTCCCAGTCCTAAATGGAGTTGAATCACATGCAGTTTCTGGTCCTAAGAGCAAGAGTTGTTTTCTGGTAAGAAGAGTCACTATTGCGCTCCCATTGCCATACACAGTGCAAATAGCACTCGCGTCTGCTCTCAGCAAGTACAGTGTATTTGATTGAAGAGGACCTACTGTTCTTGTCAGTTTCCTAAGCAGACTTGAACTAGATTTGGCCCGTGTGTGTAGGAAGCACAGTTCATTTGTTCTGAGCAAGCTCTCTGTTCGAACCCCATAGGAAACACAGTAGAGTAGAAGAGTACTCTTTTCTCAAAAGCAGAGTGTGTTTCTTGTAAGGCGATCTAGCGTTTGTTTCCCAGTCCTAAATGGAGTTGAATCACATGCAGTTTCTGGTCATACGAGCAAGAGTTGTTTTCTGGTAAGAAGAGTCACTATTGTGCTACCATTGTCACACACAGGGCAAATAGCACTGGCGTCTCTTCCCAATATGTACAGTCTATTGGACTGAAGAGGTTCTACTGTTCTTGTCAGTTTCCTAAGCACAATTGAACTAGATACGGCCATGTGTGTAGGAAGCACAGTTCTTTTGTTCTGAGTAAGCTCACTGTTCTGGCCCTATAAGAAACACAGTAGAGTAGAAGAGTGCTCTTTTCTCAAAAGCAGAGTGTGTTTCTTGTAAGGCAAGATAGCGTTTGCTTCCCAGACATAAATGGAGTTGAATCACATGCAGTTTCTGGTCCTACAAGCAAGAATTGTTTTCTTGTAAGAAGAGTCACTATTGTGCTCCCATTGCCGTACACAGTGCAAATAGCACTCGCGTCTGTTCCCAGCAAGTACAGTGTATTGGACTGAAGAGGAGCTACTGTTCTTGTCAGTTTCCTAAGCAGACTTGAACTAGATATGACCTGTGTGTGTAGGAAGCACAGTTCATTTGTTCTGAGCAAGCTCACTGTTCGGACCCCATAGGAAAAACAGTAGAGTAGAAGAGTGCATTTTTCTCAAAAGAAGAGTGTGTTTCTTGTAAGGCGAGCTAGAGTTAGTTTCCCAGTCCTAAATGGAGATGAAATACACATGCAGTTTCTGGTCCTACGAGCAAGAGTTGTTTTCTGGTAAGAAGAGTCACTATTGTGCTCCCTTTTCCATACACAGTGCAAATAGCCCTCGTGTCTGTTCCCAGCAAGTACAGTGTATTGGATTGAAGAGGACCTACTGTTCTTGTCAGTTTCCTAAGCAGAGTTGAACTAGATATGGCCCATGTGTGTAGGAAGCACAGTTCTTTTGTTCTCAGCAAGCTCACCGTTCGGACCCCATAGAAAACACAGTAGAGTAGAAGAATGCTCTTTTCTCAAAAGCAGAGTGTGTTTCTTGTAAGGCGAGCTAGCGTTTGTTTTCCAGTCCTAAATGGAGTTGAAATACACATGCAGTTTCTGGTCCTACGAGAAAGAGCTGTTTTCTGGTTAGAAGAGTCACTATTGCGCTCCCTTTGCCATACACAATGCAAATAGCCCTCGCGTCTGTACCCAGCATGTACAGTGTATTGGACTAAAGAGGATCTACTGTTCCTGTCAGTTTCCTAAGCAGAATTGAACTAGATATGGCCCGTGTATGTAGGAAGCACAGTTCCTTTGTTCTGAGCAAGCTCACTGTTTGGACCCCATAGGAAACACAGTAGAGTAGAAGAGTGCTCTTTTCTCAAAAGCCGAGTGTGTTTAGTGTAAGGCGACCTAGCGTTTGCTTCCAGTCCTAAATGGAGTTGAATCACATGAAGTTTCTGGTCCTAAGAGCAAGAGTTGTTTTCTGGTAAGAAGAGTCACTATTGTGCTCCCATTGCCATACACAGTGCAAATAGCACTCGCGTCTGCTCTCAGCAAGTACAGTGTATTTGATTGAAGAGGAGCTACTGTTCTTGTCAGTTTCCTAAGCAGACTTGAACTAGATATGGCCCGTGTGTGTAGGAAGCACAGTTCTTTTGTTCTGAGCAAGCTCACTGTTCCAACCCCATAGGAAACACAGTAGAGAGAAGAGTGCTCTTTTCTCAAAAGCAGAGTGTGTTTCTTGTAAGGCGAGCTACCGTTTGTTTCCCAGTCCTAAAGGGAGTTGAAATACAGATGCAGTTTCTGGTCCTATGAGCAAGAGTTGTTTTCTGGTTAGAGTGTCACTATTGTGCTCCCTTTGCCATACACAATGCAAATATCCCTCGCGTCTGTTCCCAGCAAGTACAGCGTATTGGAATGAAGAGGAGCTACTGTTCTTGTCAGTTTCGTAAGCAGAGTTGTACTAGATATGGCCCGTGTGTGTAGGAAGCACAGTTCTTTTGTTCTCAGCAAGCTCACTGTTCGGACCCCATAGAAAACACAGTAGAGTAGAAGAGTGCTCTTTTCTCAAAAGCAGAGTGTGTTTCTTGTAAGGCGAGCTATCATTTGTTTCCCAGATCTAAATAGAGTTGAATCACATGCAGTTTCTGATTCTACGAACAAGAGTAGTTTTCTGGTAAGAAGAGTCACTATTGCGCTCCCATTGTCATACACAGGGCAAATAGCACTGGGGTCTGTTCCCAGCATGTACAATGTATTGGACTGAAGAGGATCTACTGTTCTAGTCAGGTTCCTAAGCAGAGTTGAACTAGATATGGCCCGTGTGTGGAGGAAGCACAGTTCTTTTGTTCTCAGCAAGCTCACTGTTCGGACCCTATAAAAAACACAGTAGAGTAGATTAGTGCTCTTTTCTCAAAAGCAGAGTGTGTTTCTTGTAAGGCGAGCTAGCGTTTGTTTCCCAGTCCTAAATGGAGTTGAATCACATGCAGTTTCTGGTCCTACGAGCAAGAGTTGTTTTCTGGTAAGAAGAGTCACTATTGTGCTCCCATTGTCATAAACAGTGCAAATAGCCCTCGCGTCTGTTCCCAGCAAGTACAGTGTATTGGACTAAAGGGGAGCTACGGTTTTTGTCAGTTTCCTAAGCAGAGTTGAACTAGATATGACCTGTGTGTGTAGGAAGCACAGTTCTTTTGTTCTGAGCAAGCTCACTGTTTGGACCCCATAAGAAACACAGTAGAGTAGATGTGTGCCCTATTCTCAAAAGCTGAGCGTGTTTCTTGTAAGGTGAGCTAGCGTTTGTTTCCCAATCCTAAGTGGATTGAATGAAATGCAGTTTCTGGTCCTACGAGCAAGAGTTGTTTTCTTGTAAGAAGAGTCACTATTGTGCTCCCATTGCCGTACACAGTGCAAATAGCACTCGTGTCTGTTCCCAGTAAGTACAGTGTATTGGACTGAAGAGGAGCTACTGTTCTCATCAGTTTCCTAAGCAGAGTTGAACTAAATATGGCCCGTGTGTGTAAGAAGCACAGTTCTTTTGTTCTGAGCAAGCTCACTGTTCGACCCCATAGGAAACACAGTAGAGTAGATGAGGGCTCTTTTCTCAAAAGCCGAGCGTGTTTAGTGTAAGGCGACCCAGCGTTTGCTTCCCAGTCCTAAATGGAGTTGAATCCCATGCAGTTTCTGGTCCTAAGAGCAAGAGTTGTTTTCTGGTAAGAAGAGTCACTATTGCGCTCCCATTGCCATACACAGTGCAAATAGCACTCGCCTCTGCTCTCAGCAAGTACAGTGTATTTGATTGAAGAGGAGCTACTGTTCTTGTCAGTTTCCTAAGCAGACTTGAACTAGATATGGCCCGTGTGTGTATAAGCACAGTTCATTTGTTCTGAGCAAGCTCACTGTTCTGGCCCT
>NW_026736399.1:0-71577 GCF_949786415.1 Peromyscus eremicus | reverse complement strand
TAGCTCCTCTTCAGTCCAATACACTGTACTTGCTGGGAACAGACGGGAGGGCTATTTGCACTGTGTATGGCAATGGGAACGCAATAGTGACTTTTCTTACCAGAAAACAACTCTTGCTCGTAGGACCAGAAACTTCATGTGATTCAACTCCATTTAGGAATTGGAAACAAACACTAGCTTGCCTTACAAGAAACACACTCTGCTTTTGAGAAAAAAGCACTCTTCTAATCTACTGTGTTTTCTATGGGCTCCGAACAGTGAGCTTGCTCAGAACAAAAAAACTGTGTTTCCTACACACACGGGACATATCTAGTTTAACTCTGCGTTGGAACCTGACAAGAACAGTAGATCCTCTTCAGTCCAATACACTGTACTTGCGGGGAACAGACACGAGTGCTATATGCACTGTGTATGCCAACTGGAGCACAATAGTGACTCGTCTTACCAGAAAACAACTCTTGCTCGTAGGACAAAAACCTGCATGTGACTCAAATCCATTTAGGACTGGGAAACTGATGCTAGCTTGCCTTCCAAGAAACACACTCTGCTTTAGAGAAAAGAGCTCTCTTCTACTCTACTGTGTTTCCTATGGGGTCCAAACAGTGAGTTTGCTCAGAACATAAGAACTGTGCTTCCTACACACACGGGCCATATCTAGTTCATCTCTGCTTAGGAAACTGACAAGAACAGTAGCTCCTCTTCAGTCCGATACACTGTTCTTGCTGGGAACAGATGCGAGTTCTCTTTGCTCTGTGTATGACAATGGGAGCGCAACAGTGACTTTCCTTACCAGAAAACAACTCTTGCTCGTAGGACCAGAAACTGCATGTGATTCAACTCCATTTAGGACTGGGAAACAAACGCTAGCTCGCATTATAAGTAACACACTCTGCTTTTGAGAAAAGAGCACTCTTCTAATCTCCTGTGTTTCCTATGGGGTCCGAATAGTGAGCTTGCTCAGAACAAAAGAACTGTGCTTCCTACACACACGGCCATATCTAGTTCAATTCTGCTTAGGAACCTGACAAGAACAGTAGATCCTCTTCAGTCCAATACACTGTACTTGCTGGGAACAGAAGCCAGTGCTATTTGTCCTGTGTATGGCAATGGCAGCGCAGTAGTGACTCTTCTTACCATAAAACAACTCATGCTCATAGGACCAGAAACTGCATGTGATTCAACTCCATTTAGGACTGGGAAATAAAGGCTAGCTCGCCTTCCTAGAAACACACTCTGCTTTAGAGAAAAGAGCACTCTTCTACTCTACAGTGTTTCCTATTGGATCTGAACAGTGAGCTTGCTCAGAACAAAAGAACTGTGCTTCCTACACACATGGGCCATATCTAGTTCAACTCTGCTTAGGAAACTGACAAGAACAGTAGATCCTTTTCAGTCCAATACACTGTACTTGCTGGGAACAGACGCCAGTGCTATTTGCACTGTGCATGGCAATTGGAGCACAATAGTGACTCCTCTAAACAGAAAACAACTCTTGCTCGTAGGACAAAAAACTGCATGTGACTCAAATCCATTTAGGACTGGGAAACAAACTCTAGCTCGCTTTACAAGAAACACACTCTGCTTTAGAGAAAAGAGCACTCTTCTACTCTACAGTGTTTCCTATAGTGCCAGAACAGTGAGCTTGCTCAGAACAAAAGAACTGTGCTTCCTACACACGGGCCATATCTAGTTCAACTCTGCTTAGGAAACTGACAAGAACAGTAGATCCTTTTCAGTCCGATACACTGTACTTACTGGGAGAGACGCGAGTGCTATTTGCACTGTATATGGCAATGGAAGCGCAATAGTGACTTTCCTTACCAGAAAACAACTCTTGTACATAGGACCAGAAACTGCATGTGATTCAACTCCATTTAGGACTAGGAAACAAACGCTAGCTCGCCTTACAAGGAACACACTCTGCTTTTGAGAAAAGAGCACTCTTCTGCTCTACTGTGTTTCCTATATGGCCAGAACAGTGACCTTGCTCAGAACATAATAACTGAGCTTCCTACACACACGGGCCATATCTAGTTCATCTCTGCTTAGGAAACTGACAAGAACAGTAGATCCTCTTCAGTCCAATACAATGTAATTGCTGGAAACACACGCGAGTGCTATTTGCACTGTGTATGGCAATGAGAGCGCAATAGTGACTTTCCTTACCAGAAAACAACTCTTGCTCGAAGGACCACAAACTGCATGTGATTCAACGCCATTTAGGACTGGGAAACAAATGCTAGCTCGCCTTACAAGAAACACACTCTGCTTTTGAGAAAAGAGCACTCTTCTACTCTACTGTGTTTCCTATGGGGTCCAAACAGTGAGCTTGCTCAGAACAAAAGAACTGTGCTTCCTACACACACGGACCATATCTAGTTCAACTCTGCTTAGGAAACTGACACGAACAGTAGTTCCTATTCAGTCCAATACACTGTACTTGCTGGGAACAGACACGAGTGCTATTTGCACTGTGTATGGCAATTGGAGCACAATAGTGACTCTTCTTACCAGAAAACAACTCTTGCTCGTAGGACCAAAAACTGCCTGTGACTCAACTCCATATAGGACTGGGAAACAAACGCCAGCTCGCCTTACAAGAAATACACTCTGCTTTAGAGAAAAGAGCACTCGTCTACTCTACTGTGTTTCCTATAGGGCCAGAAGAGTGAGCTTGCTCAGAACATAAGAACTGTGCTTCCTACACACACGGGCCATATCTAGTTCAACTCTGCTTAGGAACCTGACAAGAACAGTAGATCCTCTTCAGTCCAATACACTGTACTTGCTGGGAACAGACGTGAGTGCTATTTGCACTGTTTATGGCAAAGGGAGTGCAATAGTGACTTTCCTTACCAGAAAACAACTCTTGCTCATAGGACCACAAACTGCATGTGATTCAACGCCATTTACTACTGGGAAAGAAATGCTAGCTTGCCTTACAAGAAAAACACTGTGCTTTTGAGAAAAGATTACTCTTCTACTCTATGGTGTTTCCTATGGGGTCCAAACAGTGAGCTTGCTCAGAACAAAAGAACTGTGCTTCCTACACACATGGACCATATCTAGTTCAAGTCTGCTTAGGAAACTGACAAAAACAGTAGCTCCTATTCAGTCCAATAAACTGTACTTGCAGGGAACAGACGCGAGTGCTATTTGCACTGTGTATGGCAATTGGAGCACAATAGTGACTCTTCATACCAGAAAACAACTCTTGCTCGTAGGACCAAAAACTGCATGTGAATCAACTCCATTTAGGACTGGAAAACAAACGCGAGCTCGCCTTACAAGAAACACACTCTGCTTTAGAGAAAAAAGCACTCTTCTACTCTACTGTGTTTCCTATAGGGCCAGAACAGTGAGCTTGCTCAGAACATAATAACTGTGCTTCCTAAACACACAAGCCATATCTAGTTCAACTCTGCTTAAGAAACGGACAAGAACAGTAGCTCCTCTTCAGTCCGATACACTGTACTTGCTGGGAAAAGATGCGAGTGCTATTTGCACTGTGTATGGCAAAGGGAGCGCAATATTGACTTTCCTTACCAGAAAACAACTCTTGCTCGTAGGACCAGAAACTGCATGTGATTCAATTCCATTTAGGACTGGGAAACAAACGCTAGCTTGCCTTACAAAAAAACACACTCTGCTTTTGAGAAAAGAGCACTCTTCTACTCTACTGTGTTTCCTATGGGGTCCGAACAGTGAGCTTGCTCAGAACAAAAGAACTGTGCTTCCTAAACACACGGGCCATATCTAGTTCAACTCTGCTTAGGAAACTGACAAGAACAGTAGATCCTCTTCAGTCCAATACACTGTACTTGCTGGAAACAGACTCATGTGCTATTTCTCCTGTGTATGGCAATGGCAGCGCAATAGTGACTATTCTTACCATAAAACAACTCTTGCTCGTAGGACCAGAAACTGCATGTGATTCCACTCCATTGTGGACTGGGAAACAAACACTAGCTCGCCTTACAAAAAACCCAATCTGCTTTAGAGAAAAGAGCACTCTTCTACTCTACTATGTTTCCTATGGGGTCCAAACAGTGAGCTTGCTCATAACAAAAGAACTGTGCTTCCTACACACACGGACCATATGCAGTTCAACTCTGCTTAGGAAACTGACAAGAACAGTAGCTCCTCTTCATTCCGATACACTGTACTTGCTTGGAACAGACGCAAGTGCTATTTGCACTGTGTATGGCATTTGGAGCGCAATAGTGACTTTCCTTACCAGAAAACAACTCTTGCTCGTAGGACCAGAAACTTCATGTGATTCAACTCCATTTAGGACTGGGAAACAAACGCTAGCTCGCCTTACAAGAAACACACTCTGCTTTTGAGAAAAGAGCACTCTTCTACTCTACTGTGTTTTCTATGTGGTCCGAACTGTGAGCTTGCTCAGAACAAAAGAACTGTGCTTCCCACACACACGGCCATATCTATTTCAATTCTGCTTAGGAACCTGACAAGAACAGTAGATCCTCTTCAGTCCAATACACTGTACTTGCTGAGAACAGACGCCAGGGCTATTTGTCCTGTGTAAGGCAATGGCAGCGCAATAGTGACTCTTCTTACCATAAAAGAACTCTTGCTCGTAGGACCAGAAACTGCATGTGATTCAACTCCATTTAGGACTGGGAAACAAATGCTAGCACGCTTTACAAGAAACACACTCTGCTTTAGAGAAAAGAGCACTCCTCTACTCTACTGTGTTTCCTATAGGGCCAGAACAGTGAGCTTGCTCAGAACAAAAGAACTGTGCTTCCTACACACGGGCCATATCTAGTTCAACTCTGCTTAGGAAACTGAGAAGAACAGTAGCTCCGCTTTAGTCCAATACACTGTACTTGCTGAGAATAGACGTGAGTGCTATTTGCACTGTGTATGGCAATTGGAGCACAATAGTGACTCGTCTTACCAGAAAACAACTCTTGCTCGTAGGACAAAAAACTGCATGCGACTCAACTCCATTTAGGACTGGGAAACTAACGCTAGCTCGCCTTACATGAAACACACTCTGCTTTTGAGAAAAGAGCACTCTTCTACTCTACAGTGTTTCCTATGGGGTCCGAACAGTGAGCTTGCTCAGAACAAAAGAACTGTGCTTCCTACACACACGGGCCATATCTAGTTCAACTCTGCTTAGGAAACTGACAAGAACAGTAGCTCCTCTTCATTCCGATACACTGTACTTGCTTGGAACAGACGCAAGTGCTATTTGGACTGTGTATGGCAATGGGAGCGCAATAGTGACTTTCCTTACCAGAAAACAACTCTTGTTCGTAGTACCAGAAACTGCATGTGATTCAACTCCATTTATTACTGGGAAACAAACACTAGCTTGCCTTACAAGAAACACACTCTGCTTTTGAGAAAAGAGCACTCTACTACTCTACTGTGTTTCCTATGGGGTCCGAACAGTGAGCTTGCTCAGAACAAAAGAACTGTGCTTCCTACACACACGGCCATATCTAGTTCAATTTTGCTTAGGAACCTGACAAGAACAGTAGATCCTCTTCAATCCAATACACTGTACTTGCTGCGAACAGACGGCAGTGCTATTTGTCTTGTGTATGGCAATGGCAGCGCAATAGTGACTATTCTTAACATAAAACAACTCTTGCTCGTAGGACAAAAAACTGCATGTGATTCCACTCCATTTAGGACTGGGAAACAAACGCTAGCTCGCCTTACAAGAAACACACTCTGCTTTAGAGAAAAGAGCACTCTTCTACTCTACTGTGTTTCCTATGGGGTCCGAACAGTGAGCTTGCTCAGAACAAAAGAACTGTGCTTCCTACACACACGGGCCTTATCTAGTTCAACTCTGCTTAGGAAACTGACAAGAACAGTAGCTCCTATTCAGTCCAATACACTGTACTTGAGGGAACAGACACGAGTGCTATTTGCACTGTGTATGGCATTTGGAGCACAAGAGTTACTCTTCTTACCAGAAAACAACTCTTGCTCGTAGGACCAAAAACTGCCTGTTACTCAACTCCATTTAGGACTGGGAAACAAACGCGAGCTCGCCTTACAAGAAACACACTCTGCTTTAGAGAAAAGAGCACTCTTCTACTCTATTGTGTTTCCTATAGGGCCAGAACAGTGAGCTTGCTCAGAACATAATAACTGTGCTTCCTACACACACGGGCCATGTCTAGTTCAACTCTGCTTAGGAAACTGACAAGAACAGTAGCTCCTCTTCAGTCCAATACACTGTACTCTCTGGGAACAGACGCCAGTGCTATTTTCATTGTGTACGGCAATTGGAGCACAATAGTGACTCGTCTTACCAGAAAACAACTCTTGCTCATAGGACAAAAAACTGCATGTGACTCAACTCCACTTAGGACTGGGAAACAAACTCTAGCTTGCTTTACAAGAAACACACTCTGCTTTTGAGAAAAGAGCACTCTTCTTCTCTCCTGTGTTTCCTATAGGGCGAGAACAGTGAGCTTTCTCAGAACAAAAGAACTGTGCTTCCTACACACACGGGCCATATCTAGTTCAACTCTGCTTAGGAAACTGACAAGAACAGTAGCTCCTCTTCAGTCCGATACACTGTACTTGCTTGGAACAGACGCAAGGGCTATTTGCACTGTGTATGGCAATGGGAGCGCAACAGTGACTTTCCTTATCAGAAAACAACTCTTGCTCGTAGGAACAGAAACTGCATGTGATTCAACTCCATTTAGGACTGGGAAACAAACGCTAGCTCGCCTTACAAGAAACACACTCTGCTTTTGAGAAAAGAGCACTCTTATACTCTACTGTGTTTTCTATGGGGTTCGAACAGTGAGCTTGCTCAGAACAAAAAAACTGTGCTTCCTACACACACGGGACATATCTAGTTCAACTCTGCTTCGGAACCTGACAAGAACAGTAGATCCTCTTCAGTCCGATACACTGTACTTGCAGGGAACAGACGCGAGTGCTATTTGCACTGTGTATGCCAATTGGAGCACAATAGTGACTCGTCTTACCAGAAAACAACTCTTGCTCGTAGGACCAGAAACTGCATGTGATTCAACTCCATTTAGGACTGGGAAACAAACTCTAGCTCGCTTTACAAGAAACACACTCTGCTTTTGAGAAAAGAGCACTCTTCTACTCTATTGTGTTTCCTTTGGGGTCCGAACAGTGAGCTTGCTCAGAACAAAAGAACTGTGCTTCCTACACACACGGCCATATCTAGTTCAATTCTGCTTAGGAACCTGACAAGAACAGTAGATCCTCTTCAGTCCAATACACTGTACTTGCTGGGAACAGACGCCAGTGCTATTTGTCCTGTGTATGGCAATGGCAGTGCAATAGTTACTTTCCTTACCATAAAACAACTCTTGCTCGTAGGACGAGAAACTGCATGGGATTCAACTATATTTAGGACTGGGAAACAAACACTAGCTCGCCTTACAAGAAACACACTCTGCTTTAGAGAAAAGAGCACTCTTCTACTCTACTGTGTTTCCTATAGAGCCAGAACAGTGAGCTTGCTCAGAACATAAGAACTGTGCTTCCTACACACACGGGCCATATCTAGTTCAACTCTGCTTAGGAAACTGACAAGAAGAGTAGCTCCACTTCAGTCCGATACACTGTACTTGCTGGGAACAGACGCGAGAACTATTTGCACTGTGTATGGCAAGGGGAGCGCAATAGTGACTTTCCTTACCAGAAAACAACTCTTGTTTGTAGGACCAGAAACTGCATGTGATTCAACTCCATTTAGGACTAGGAAACAAACGCGAGCTCGCCTTAGAAGAAACACATTCTGCTTTAGAGAAAAGAGCACTCTTCTACTCTACTGTGTTTCCTATAGGGCAAGAACAGTGAGCTTGTTCAGAACATAAGAACTGTGCTTCCTACACACACGGGCCATATCTAGTTCAACTCTGCTTAGGAAACTGACAAGAACAGTAGCTCCTCTTCAGTCCGATACACTGTACTTGCTGGGAACAGAGGCGAGTGCTATTTGCACTTTGTATGGCAATGGCAGCGCAATAGTGACTTTCCTTATCAGAAAACAACTCTTGCTCGTAGGACCAGAAACTGCATGTGATTCAACGCCATTTAGTACTGGGAAACAAACGCTAGCTCGCCTTACAAGAAACAAACTCTGCTTTTGAGAAAAGAGCACTCTTCTACTCTACTGTGTTTCCTCTGGGGTCCGAACAGTGAGCTTGCTCAGAACAAAAGAACTGTGCTTCCTACACACACGGCCATATCTATTTCAATTCTGCTTAGGAACCTGACAATAACAGTAGATCCTCTTCAGTCCAGTACACTGTACTTGCTGTGAACAGACGCCAGTGCTATTTGTCCTGTGTATGGCAATGGCAGCGCAATAGAGTCTATTCTTACCATAAAACAACTCTTGCTCGTAGGACAAAAAACTGCATGTGATTCCACTCCATTTAGGACTGGGAAACAAATGCTAGCTCGCCTTAGAAAAAACACACTCTGCTTTAGAGAAAAGAGCACTCATCTACTCTACTCTGTTTCCTATAGGGCCAGAACAGTGAGCTTGCTCAGAACATAAGAACTGTGCTTCCTACACACACGGCCATATCTAGTTCAACTCTGCTTAGGAAACTGACAAGAACAGTAGCTCCTCTTCAGTCCGATACACTGTACTTGCTGGGAACAGACGCGAGTGCTATTTGCACTGTGTATGGCAATGGGAGCGCAATAGTGACTTTCCTTACCAGAAAACAACTCTTGCTCGTAGTACCAGAAACTGCATGTGATTCAACTATATTTAGGACTGGGAAACAAACGCTAGCTCGCCTTACAAGAAACACACTCTGCTTTTGAGAAAAGAGCACTCTTCTACTCTACTGTGTTTTCTATGGGGTTCGAACAGTGAGCTTGCTCAGAACAAAAAAAACTGTGCTTCCTACACACACGGGACATATCTAGTTCAACTCTGCTTCGGAACCTGACAAGAACAGTAGATCCTCTTCAGTCCAATACACTGTACTTGCAGGGAACAGACGCGAGTGCTATTTGCACTGTGTATGCCAATTGGAGCACAATAGTGACTCGTCTTACCAGAAAACAACTCTTGCTCGTAGGACAAAAACCTGCATGTGACTCAAATCCATTTAGGACTGGGGAACTAAGGCTAGCTTGCCTTCCAAGAAACACACTCTGCTTTAGAGAAAAGAGCTCTCTTCTACTCTACTGTGTTTCCTATGGGGTCCAAACAGTGAACTTGCACAGAACATAAGAACTGTGCTTCCTACACACACGGGCCATATCTAGTTCAACTCTGCTTAGGAAACTGACAAGAACAGTAGCTCCTGTTTAGTCCGATACACTGTTCTTGCTGGGAACAGACGCGAGTGCTCTTTGCACTGTGTATGGCAATGGGAGCGCAACAGTGACTTTCCTTACCAGAAAACAACTCTTGCTCGTAGGACCACAAACAGCATGTGATTCAACTCAATTTAGGACTGGGAAACAAACGCTAGCTTGCCTTACAAAAAACACACTCTGCTTTTGAGAAAAGAGCACTCTTCTACTCTACTGTGTTTCCTATGGGGTCCGAATAGTGAGCTTGATCAGAACAAAAGAACTGTGCTTCCTACACACACTGGCCATATCTAGTTCAACTCTGCTTAGGAAACTGACAAGAACAGTAGATCTTCTTCAGACCAATACACTGTACTTGCTGAGAACAGACGCCAGTGCTATTTTCACTGTGTACGGCAATTGGAGCACAATAGTGACTCGTCTTACCAGAAAACAAATCTTGCTCATAGGACAAAAAACTGCATGTGACTCAACTCCATTTAAGACTGGGAAACAAACTCTAGCTTGCTTTAAAAGAAACACACTCTGCTTTTGAGAAAAGAGCACTCTTCTACTCTACTGTGTTTCCTATAGGGCCAGAACAGTGAGCTTTCTCAGAAAAAAAGAACTGTGCTTCCTACACACACGGGCCATATCTAGTTCAACTCTGCTTAGGAAACTGACAAGAACAGTAGCTCCTCTTCATTCCGATACACTGTACTTGCTTGGAACAGACGCAAGTGCTATTTGCACTGTGTATGGCAATGGGAGCGCAATAGTGACTTTCCTTACCAGAAAACAACTCTTGTTCGTAGTACCGGAAACTGTATGTGATTCAACTCCATTTATTACTGGGAAACAAACGCTAGCTTGCCTTACAAGAAACACACTCTGCTTTTGAGAAAAGAGCACTCTTCTAGTCTACTGTGTTTCCTATGGGGTCTGAACAGTGAGCTTGCTCAGAACAAAAGAACTGTGCTTCCTACACACACGGCCATATCTAGTTCAATTTTGCTTAGGAACCTGACAAGAACAGTAGATCCTCTTCAATCCAATACACTGTACTTGCTGCGAACAGACGCCAGTGCTATTTGTCTTGTGTATGGCAATGGCAGCGCAATAGTGACTATTCTTACCATAAAACAACTCTTGCTCGTAGGACAAAAAACTGCATGTGATTCCACTCCATTTAGGACTGGGAAACAAACGCTAGCTCGCCTTACAAGAAACACACTCTGCTTTAGAGAAAAGAGCACTCTTCTACTCTACTGTGTTTCCTATAGGGCCAGAACAGTGAGCTTGCTCAGAACAAAAGAACTGTGTTTCCTACACACACGGACCATATGAAGTTCAACTCTGCTTAGGAAACTGACAAGAACAGTAGCTCCTATTCAGTCCAATACACTGTACTTTCTGGGAAAAGACTCGAGTGCTATTTGCCCTGTGTATGGCAATGGGAGCTCAATAGTGACTTTCCTTACCAGAAAACAACTCTTGTTCGTAGGACCAGAAACTGCATGTGATTCAACTCCATTTAGGACAGGGAAACAAACGCTAGATCGCCTTACAAGAAACACACTCTGCTTTAGAGAAAAGAGCTCTCTTCTACTCTACTGTGTTTCCTATGGGGTCTGAACAGTGAGCTTGCTCAGAACAAAAGAACTGTGCTTCCTACACACACGGGCCATGTCTAGTTCAACTCTGCTTAGGAAACTGACAAGAACAGTAGCTCCTCTTCAGTCCAATACACTGTACTCTCTGGGAACAGACGCCAGTGCTATTTTCACTGTGTACAGCAATTGGAGCACAATAGTGACTCGTCTTACCAGAAAACAACTCTTGCTCATAGGACAAAAAACTGCATGTGACTCAACTCCACTAAGGACTGGGAAACAAACTCTAGCTTGCTTTACAAGAAACACACTCTGCTTTTGAGAAAAGAGCACTCTTCTTCTCTCCTGTGTTTCCTATAGGGCGAGAACAGTGAGCTTTCTCAGAAAAAAAGAACTGTGCTTCCTACACACATGGGCCATATCTAGTTCAACTCTGCTTAGGAAACTGACAAGAACAGTAGCTCCTCTTCAGTCCGATACACTGTACTTGCTTGGAACAGACGCAAGGGCTATTTGCACTGTGTATGGCAATGGGAGCACAATAGTGACTTTCCTTATCAGAAAACAACTCTTGCTCGTAGGAACAGAAACTGCATGTGATTCAACTCCATTTAGGACTGGGAAACAAACGCTAGCTCGCCTTACAAGAAACACACTCTGCTTTTGAGAAAAGAGCACTCTTCTACTCTACTGTGTTTCCTATGGGGTCCGAACAGTGAGCTTGCTCAGAACAAAAGAACTGTGCTTCCTACACACACGGCCATATCTAGTTCAATTGTCCTTAGGAACCTGACAAGAACAGTAGATCCTCTTCAGTCCAGTACACTGTACTTGCTGCGAACAGACGCCAGTGCTATTTGTGCTGTGTATGGCAATGGCAGCGCAATAGAGACTATTCTTACCATAAAACAACTCTTGCTCGTAGGACAAAAAACTGCATGTGATTCCACTCTATTTAGGACTGGGAAACAAACGCTAGCTCGCCTTAGAAAAAACACACTCTGCTTTAGAGAAAAGAGCACTCATCTACTCTACTCTGTTTCCTATAGGGCCAGAACAGTGAGCTTGCTCAGAACATAAGAACTGTGCTTCCTACACACACGGCCATATCTAGTTCAACTCTGCTTAGGAAACTGACAAGAACAGTAGCTCCTCTTCAGTCCGATACACTGTACTTGCTGGGAACAGACGCCAGTGCTATTTGCACTGTTTGGCAATGGGAGCGCAATAGTGACTTTCCTTACCAGAAAACAACTCTTGCTCGTAGTACCAGAAACTGCATGTGATTCAACTCTATTTAGGACTGGGAAACAAACGCTAGCTCGCCTTACAAGAAACACACTCTGCTTTTGAGAAAAGAGCACTCTTCTACTCTACTGTGTTTTCTATGGGGTTCGAACAGTGAGCTTGCTCAGAACAAAAAAACTGTGCTTCCTACACACACGGGACATATCTAGTTCAACTCTGCTTCGGAACCTGACAAGAACAGTAGATCCTCTTCAGTCCAATACACTGTACTTGCAGGGAACAGACGCGAGTGCTATTTGCACTGTGTATGCCAATTGGAGCACAATAGTGACTTGTCTTACCAGAAAACAATTCTTGCTCGTAGGACAAAAACCTGCATGTGACTCAAATCCATTTAGGACTGGGAAACTAACGCTAGCTTGCCTTCCAAGAAACACACTCTGCTTTAGAGAAAAGAGCTCTCTTCTACTCTACTGTGTTTCCTATGGGGTCCAAACAGTGAACTTGCACAGAACATAAGAACTGTGCTTCCTACACACACGGGCCATATCTAGTTCAACTCTGCTTAGGAAACTGACAAGAACAGTAGCTCCTGTTCAGTCCAATACACTGAACTTGCTGGGAAAAGACGCGAGTGCTATTTGCCCTGTGTATGGCAATGGGAGCACAATAGTGACTTTCCTTACCAGAAAACAACTCTTGTTCGTAGGACCAGAAACTGCATGTGATTCAACTCCATTTAGGAATAGGAAATAAACGCTAGCTCGCCTTACAAGGAACACACTCTGCTTTTGAGAAAAGAGCACTCTTCTACTCTACTGTGTTTCCTATAGGGCGAGAACAGTGAGCTTGCTCAGAACATAAGAACTGTGCTTCCTACACACACGGGCCATATCTAGTTCAACTCTGCTTAGGAAACTGACAAGAACAGTACCTCCTCTTCAGTCCGAAACACTGTACTTACTGGGAACAGACGCGAGTGCTATTTGCACTGTATATGGCAATGGGAACGCAATAGTGACTTTCCTTACCAGAAAACAACTCTTGCTCGTAGGACCAGAAACTGCATGTGATTCCACTCAATTTAGGACTGGGAAACAAACGCTAGCTCGCGTTATAAGAAACACACTCTGCTTTTGAGAAAAGAACACTCTTCTACTCTACTGTGTTTCCTATGGGGCCTGAACAGTTAGCTTGCTCAGAACAAAAGAACTGTGCGTCCTACACACGGGCCATATCTAGTTCAATTCTGCTTAGGAACCTGACAAGAACAGTAGATCCTCTTCATTCCAATACACTGTACTTGCTGGGAACAGACGCCAGTGCTATTTTCACTGTGTAGGGCAATTGGAGCACAATAGTGACTCGTCTTACCAGAAAACAACTCTTGCACATAGGACAAAAAACTGCATGTGACTCAACTCCACTTAGGACTGGGAAACAAACTCTAGCTTGCTTTACAAGAAACACACTCTGCTTTTGAGAAAAGAGCACTCTCTACTCTACTGTGTTTCCTATAGGGCCAGAACAGTGAGCTTTCTCAGAAAAAAAGAACTGTGCTTCCTACACACACGGGCCACATCTAGTTCAACTCTGCTTAGGAAACTGACAAGAACAGTAGCTCCTCTTCAGTCTGATACACTGTACTTGCCTGGAACACACGCAAGAGCTATTTGTACTGTGTATGGCAATGGGAGCGCAATAGTGACTTTCCTTACCAGAAAACAACTCTTGTTCGTAGGACAAGAAACTGCATGTGATTCAACTCCATTTAGGACTGGGAAACAAACGCTAGCTCACCTTACAAGAAACACACTCTGCTTTAGATAAAAGAGCACTCATCTACTCTACTGTGTTTCCTATAGGGCCAGAACAGTGAGCTTGTTCAGAACATAAGAACTGTGCTTCCTACACACACGGGCCATATCTAGTTCAACTCTGCTTAGGAAACTGACAAGAACAGTAGCTCCTCTTCAGTCCGATACACTGTACTTGCTGGGAACAGACGCGAGTGCTATTTGCACTGTGTATGGCAATGGGAGTGCAATAGTGTCTTTCCTTACCAGAAAACAACTCTTGCTCGTAGGACCAGAAACTGCATGTGATTCAACTCCATTTAGGACTGGGAAACAAACTCTAGCTCGCTTTACAAGAAACACACTCTGCTTTTGAGAAAAGAGCACTCTTCTACTCTATTGTGTTTCCTTTGGGGTCCGAACAGTGAGCTTGCTCAGAACAAAAGAACTGTGCTTCCTACACACACGGCCATATCTAGTTCAATTCTGCTTAGCAACCTGACAAGAACAGTAGATCCTCTTCAGTCCAATACACTGTACTTGCTGGGAACAGACGCCAGTGCTATTTGTCCTGTGTATGGCAATGGCAGTGCAATAGTGACTTTCCTTACCATAAAACAACTCTTGCTCGTAGGACGAGAAACTGCATGGGATTCAACTATATTTAGGACTGGGAAACAAACACTAGCTCGCCTTACAAGAAACACACTCTGCTTTAGAGAAAAGAGCACTCTTCTACTCTACTGTGTTTCCTATAGAGCCAGAACAGTGAGCTTGCTCAGAACATAAGAACTGTGCTTCCTACACACACGGGCCATATCTAGTTCAACTCTGCTTAGGAAACTGACAAGAAGAGTAGCTCCACTTCAGTCCGATACACTGTACTTGCTGGGAACAGACGCGAGAACTATTTGCACTGTGTATGGCAAGGGGAGGGCAATAGTGACTTTCCTTACCAGAAAACAACTCTTGTTTGTAGGACCAGAAACTGCATGTGATTCAACTCCATTTAGGACTAGGAAGCAAACGCGAGCTCGCCTTAGAAGAAACACATTCTGCTTTAGAGAAAAGTGCACTCTTCTACTCTACTGTGTTTCCTATAGGGCAAGAACAGTGAGCTTGTTCAGAACATAAGAACTGTGCTTCCTACACACACGGCCATATCTAGTTCAACTCTGCTTAGGAAACTGACAAGAACAGTAGCTCCTCTTCAGTCCGATACACTGTACTTGCTGGGAACAGACGCGAGTGCTATTTGCACTGTGTATGGCATTGGGAGCGCAATAGTGACTTTCCTTACCAGAAAACAACTCTTGCTCGTAGTACCAGAAACTGCATGTGATTCAACTCCATTTAGGACTGGGAAACAAACGCTAGCTCGCCTTACAAGAAACACACTCTGCTTTTGAGAAAAGAGCACTCTTCTACTCTACTGTGTTTTCTATGGGGTTCGAACAGTGAGCTTGCTCAGAACAAAAAAAACTGTGCTTCCTACACACACGGGACATATCTAGTTCAACTCTGCTTCGGAACCTGACAAGAACAGTAGATCCTCTTCAGTCCAATACACTGTACTTGCAGGGAACAGACGCGAGTGCTATTTGCACTGTGTATGCCAATTGGAGCCCAATAGTGACTCGTCTTACCAGAAAACAACTCTTGCTCGTAGGACAAAAACCTGCATGTGACTCAAATCCATTTAGGACTGGGAAACTAAGGCTAGCTTGCCTTCCAAGAAACACACTCTGCTTTAGAGAAAAGAGCTCTCTTCTACTCTACTGTGTTTCCTATGGGGTCCAAACAGTGAACTTGCACAGAACATAAGAACTGTGCTTCCTACACACACGGGCCATATCTAGTTCAACTCTGCTTAGGAAACTGACAAGAACAGTAGCTCCTGTTTAGTCCGATACACTGTTCTTGCTGGGAACAGACGCCAGTGCTATTTTCACTGTGTACGGCAATTGGAGCACAATAGTGACTCGTCTTACCAGAAAACAAATCTTGCTCATAGGACAAAAAACTGCATGTGACTCAACTCCATTTAAGACTGGGAAACAAACTCTAGCTTGCTTTACAAGAAACACACTCTGCTTTTGAGAAAAGAGCACTCTTCTACTCTACTGTGTTTCCTATAGGGCCAGAACAGTGAGCTTTCTCAGAAAAAAAGAACCGTGCTTCCTACACACACGGGCCATATCTAGTTCAACTCTGCTTAGGAAACTGACAAGAACAGTAGCTCCTCTTCATTCCGATACACTGTACTTGCTTGGAACAGACGCAAGTGCTATTTGCACTGTGTATGGCAATGGGAGCTCAATAGTGACTTTCCTTACCAGAAAACAACTCTTGTTCGTAGTACCGGAAACTGTATGTGATTCAACTCCATTTATTACTGGGAAACAAACGCTAGCTTGCCTTACAAGAAACACACTCTGCTTTTGAGAAAAGAGCACTCTTCTAGTCTACTGTGTTTCCTATGGGGTCTGAACAGTGAGCTTGCTCAGAACAAAAGAACTGTGCTTCCTACACACACGGCCATATCTAGTTCAATTTTGCTTAGGAACCTGACAAGAACAGTAGATCCTCTTCAATCCAATACACTGTACTTGCTGCGAACAGACGCCAGTGCTATTTGTCTTGTGTATGGCAATGGCAGCGCAATAGTGACTATTCTTACCATAAAACAACTCTTGCTCGTAGGACAAAAAACTGCATGTGATTCCACTCCATTGAGGACTGGGAAACAAACGCTAGCTCGCCTTACAAGAAACACACTCTGCTTTAGAGAAAAGAGCACTCTTCTACTCTACTGTGTTTCCTATGGGGTCCAAACAGTGAGCTTGCTCAGAACAAAAGAACTGTGTTTCCTACACACACGGACCATATGAAGTTCAACTCTGCTTAGGAAACTGACAAGAACAGTAGCTCCTATTCAGTCCAATACACTGTACTTTCTGGGAAAAGACTCGAGTGCTATTTGCCCTGTGTATGGCAATGGGAGCTCAATAGTGACTTTCCTTACCAGAAAACAACTCTTGTTCGTAGGACCAGAAACTGCATGTGATTCAACTCCATTTAGGACAGGGAAACAAACGCTAGCTCGCCTTACAAGAAACACACTCTGCTTTTGAGAAAAGAGCACTCTTCTACTCTACTGTGTTTTCTATGGGGTTCGAACAGTGAGCTTGCTCAGAACAAAAAAACTGTGCTTCCTACACACACGGGACATATCTAGTTCAACTCTGCTTCGGAACCTGACAAGAACAGTAGATCCTCTTCAGTCCAATACACTGTACTTGCAGGGAACAGACGCGAGTGCTATTTGCACTGTGTATGCCAAATGGAGCACAATAGTGACTCGTCTTACCAGAAAACAACTCTTGCTCGTAGGACAAAAACCTGCATGTGACTCAAATCCATTTAGGACTGGGAAACTAACGCTAGCTTGCCTTCCAAGAAACACACTCTGCTTTAGAGAAAAGAGCTCTCTTCTACTCTACTGTGTTTCCTATGGGGTCCAAACAGTGAACTTGCACAGAACATAAGAACTGTGCTTCCTACACACACGGGCCATATCTAGTTCAACTCTGCTTAGGAAACTGACAAGAACAGTAGCTCCTGTTCAGTCCAATACACTGAACTTGCTGGGAAAAGACGCGAGTGCTATTTGCCCTGTGTATGGCAATGGGAGTGCAATAGTGACTTTCCTTACCAGAAAACAACTCTTGTTCGTAGGACCAGAAACTGCATGTGATACAACTCCATTTAGGAATAGGAAATAAACGCTAGCTCGCCTTACAAGGAACACACTCTGCTTTTGAGAAAAGAGCACTCTTCTACTCTACTGTGTTTCCTATAGGGCAAGAACAGTGAGCTTGCTCAGAACATAAGAACTGTGCTTCCTACCCACACGGGCCATATCTAGTTCAACTCTGCTTAGGAAACTGACAAGAACAGTACCTCCTCTTCAGTCCAATACACTGTAATTACTGGGAACAGACGCGAGTGCTATTTGCACTGTATATGGCAATGGGAGCACAATAGTGACTTTCCTTACCAGAAAACAACTCTTGCTCGTAGGACCAGAAACTGCATGTGATTCCACTCCATTTAGGACTGGGAAAAAAACGCTAGCTCGCGTTATAAGAAACACACTCTGCTTTTGAGAAAAGAACACTCTTCTACTCTACTGTGTTTCCTATGGGGCCTGAACAGTTAGCTTGCTCAGAACAAAAGAACTGTGCTTCCTACACACGGGCCATATCTAGTTCAATTCTGCTTAGGAACCTGACAAGAACAGTAGATCCTCTTCAGTCCAATACACTGTACTTGCTGGGAACAGACGCCAGTACTATTTTCACTGTGTAGGGCAATTGGAGCACAATAGTGACTCGTCTTACCAGAAAACAACTCTTGCTCATAGGACAAAAAACTGCATGTGACTCAACTCCACTTAGGACTGGGAAACAAACTCTAGCTTGCTTTACAAGAAACACACTCTGCTTTTGAGAAAAGAGCACTCTTCTACTCTACTGTGTTTCCTATAGGGCCAGAACAGTGAGCTTTCTCAGAAAAAAAGAACTGTGCTTCCTACACACACGGGCCACATCTAGTTCAACTCGGCTTAGGAAACTGACAAGAACAGTAGCTCCTCTTCAGTCTGATACACTGTACTTGCCTGGAACACACGCAAGAGCTATTTGTACTGTGTATGGCAATGGGAGCGCAATAGTGACTTTCCTTACCAGAAAACAACTCTTGTTCGTAGGACCAGAAACTGCATGTGATTCAACTCCATTTAGGACTGGGAAACAAACGCTAGCTCGCCTTACAAGAAACACACTCTGCTTTAGATAAAAGAGCACTCATCTACTCTACTGTGTTTCCTATAGGGCCAGAACAGTGAGCTTGTTCAGAACATAAGAACTGTGCTTCCTACACACACGGGCCATATCTAGTTCAACTCTGCTTAGGAAACTGACAAGAACAGTAGCTCCTCTTCAGTCCGATACACTGTACTTGCTGGGAACAGACGCGAGTGCTATTTGCACTGTGTATGGCAATGGGAGTACAATAGTGTCTTTCCTTACCAGAAAACAACTCTTGCTCGTAGGACCAGAAACTGCATGTGATTCAACTCCATTTAGGACTGGGAAACAAACTCTAGCTCGCTTTACAAGAAACACACTCTGCTTTTGAGAAAAGAGCACTCTTCTACTCTATTGTGTTTCCTTTGGGGTCCGAACAGTGAGCTTGCTCAGAACAAAAGAACTGTGCTTCCTACACACACGGCCATATCTAGTTCAATTCTGCTTAGGAACCTGACAAGAACAGTAGATCCTCTTCAGTCCAATACACTGTACTTGCTGGGAACAGACGCCAGTGCTATTTGTCCTGTGTATGGCAATGGCAGTGCAATAGTGACTTTCCTTACCATAAAACAACTCTTGCTCGTAGGACGAGAAACTGCATGGGATTCAACTATATTTAGGACTGGGAAACAAACACTAGCTCGCCTTACAAGAAACACACTCTGCTTTAGAGAAAAGAGCACTCTTCTACTCTACTGTGTTTCCTATAGAGCCAGAACTGTGAGCTTGCTCAGAACATAAGAACTGTGCTTCCTACACACACGGTCCATATCTAGTTCAACTCTGCTTAGGAAACTGACAAGAAGAGTAGCTCCACTTCAGTCCGATACACTGTACTTGCTGGGAACAGACGCGAGAACTATTTGCACTGTGTATGGCAAGGGGAGGGCAATAGTGACTTTCCTTACCAGAAAACAACTCTTGTTTGTAGGACCAGAAACTGCATGTGATTCAACTCCATTTAGGACTAGGAAGCAAACGCGAGCTCGCCTTAGAAGAAACACATTCTGCTTTAGAGAAAAGAGCACTCTTCTACTCTACTGTGTTTCCTATAGGGCAAGAACAGTGAGCTTGTTCAGAACATAAGAACTGTGCTTCCTACACACACGGCCATATCTAGTTCAACTCTGCTTAGGAAACTGACAAGAACAGTAGCTCCTCTTCAGTCCGATACACTGTACTTGCTGGGAACAGACGCGAGTGCTATTTGCACTGTGTATGGCATTGGGAGCGCAATAGTGACTTTCCTTACCAGAAAACAACTCTTGCTCGTAGTACCAGAAACTGCATGTGATTCAACTCCATTTAGGACTGGGAAACAAACGCTAGCTCGCCTTACAAGAAACACACTCTGCTTTTGAGAAAAGAGCACTCTTCTACTCTACTGTGTTTTCTATGGGGTTCGAACAGTGAGCTTGCTCAGAACAAAAAAAACTGTGCTTCCTACACACACGGGACATATCTAGTTCAACTCTGCTTCGGAACCTGACAAGAACAGTAGATCCTCTTCAGTCCAATACACTGTACTTGCAGGGAACAGACGCGAGTGCTATTTGCACTGTGTATGCCAATTGGAGCACAATAGTGACTCGTCTTACCAGAAAACAACTCTTGCTCGTAGGACAAAAACCTGCATGTGACTCAAATCCATTTAGGACTGGGAAACTAACGCTAGCTTGCCTTCCAAGAAACACACTCTGCTTTAGAGAAAAGAGCTCTCTTCTACTCTACTGTGTTTCCTATGGGGTCCAAACAGTGAACTTGCACAGAACATAAGAACTGTGCTTCCTACACACACGGGCCATATCTAGTTCAACTCTGCTTAGGAAACTGACAAGAACAGTAGCTCCTGTTTAGTCCGATACACTGTTCTTGCTGGGAACAGACGCGAGTGCTCTTTGCACTGTGTATATCAGTGGGAGCGCAACAGTGACTTTCCTTACCAGAAAACAACTCTTGCTCGTAGGACCACAAACAGCATGTGATTCAACTCAATTTAGGACTGGGAAACAAACGCTAGCTTGCCTTACAAAAAACACAATCTGCTTTTGAGAAAAGAGCACTCTTCTACTCTACTGTGTTTCCTATGGGGTCCGAATAGTGAGCTTGATCAGAACAAAAGAACTGTGCTTCCTACACACACTGGCCATATCTAGTTCAAGTCTGCTTAGGAAACTGACAAGAACAGTAGATCCTCTTCAGACCAATACACTGTACTTGCTGAGAACAGACGCCAGTGCTATTTTCACTGTGTACGGCAATTGGAGCACAATAGTGACTCGTCTTACCAGAAAACAAATCTTGCTCATAGGACAAAAAACTGCATGTGACTCAACTCCATTTAAGACTGGGAAACAAACTCTAGCTTGCTTTAAAAGAAACACACTCTGCTTTTGAGAAAAGAGCACTCTTCTACTCTACTGTGTTTCCTATAGGGCCAGAACAGTGAGCTTTCTCAGAAAAAAAGAACTGTGCTTCCTACACACACGGGCCATATCTAGTTCAACTCTGCTTAGGAAACTGACAAGAACAGTAGCTCCTCTTCATTCCGATACACTGTACTTGCTTGGAACAGACGCAAGTGCTATTTGCACTGTGTATGGCAATGGGAGCTCAATAGTGACTTTCCTTACCAGAAAACAACTCTTGTTCGTAGTACCGGAAACTGTATGTGATTCAACTCCATTTATTACTGGGAAACAAACGCTAGCTTGCCTTACAAGAAACACACTCTGCTTTTGAGAAAAGAGCACTCTTCTAGTCTACTGTGTTTCCTATGGGGTCTGAACAGTGAGCTTGCTCAGAACAAAAGAACTGTGCTTCCTACACACACGGCCATATCTAGTTCAATTTTGCTTAGGAACCTGACAAGAACAGTAGATCCTCTTCAATCCAATACACTGTACTTGCTGCGAACAGACGCCAGTGCTATTTGTCTTCTGTATGGCAATGGCAGCGCAATAGTGACTATTCTTACCATAAAACAACTCTTGCTCGTAGGACAAAAAACTGCATGTGATTCCACTCCATTTAGGACTGGGAAACAAACGCTAGCTCGCCTTACAAGAAACACACTCTGCTTTAGAGAAAAGAGCACTCTTCTACTCTACTGTGTTTCCTATGGGGTCCAAACAGTGAGCTTGCTCAGAACAAAAGAACTGTGTTTCCTACACACACGGACCATATGAAGTTCAACTCTGCTTAGGAAACTGACAAGAACAGTAGCTCCTATTCAGTCCAATACACTGTACTTTCTGGGAAAAGACTCGAGTGCTATTTGCCCTGTGTATGGCAATGGGAGCTCAATAGTGACTTTCCTTACCAGAAAACAACTCTTGTTCGTAGGACCAGAAACTGCATGTGATTCAACTCCATTTAGGACAGGGAAACAAACGCTAGCTCGCCTTACAAGAAACACACTCTGCTTTTGAGAAAAGAGCACTCTTCTACTCTACTGTGTTTTCTATGGGGTTCGAACAGTGAGCTTGCTCAGAACAAAAAAACTGTGCTTCCTACACACACGGGACATATCTAGTTCAACTCTGCTTCGGAACCTGACAAGAACAGTAGATCCTCTTCAGTCCAATACACTGTACTTGCAGGGAACAGACGCGAGTGCTATTTGCACTGTGTATGCCAAATGGAGCACAATAGTGACTCGTCTTACCAGAAAACAACTCTTGCTCGTAGGACAAAAACCTGCATGTGACTCAAATCCATTTAGGACTGGGAAACTAACGCTAGCTTGCCTTCCAAGAAACACACTCTGCTTTAGAGAAAAGAGCTCTCTTCTACTCTACTGTGTTTCCTATGGGGTCCAAACAGTGAACTTGCACAGAACATAAGAACTGTGCTTCCTACACACACGGGCCATATCTAGTTCAACTCTGCTTAGGAAACTGACAAGAACAGTAGCTCCTGTTCAGTCCAATACACTGAACTTGCTGGGAAAAGACGCGAGTGCTATTTGCCCTGTGTATGGCAATGGGAGTGCAATAGTGACTTTCCTTACCAGAAAACAACTCTTGTTCGTAGGACCAGAAACTGCATGTGATACAACTCCATTTAGGAATAGGAAATAAACGCTAGCTCGCCTTACAAGGAACACACTCTGCTTTTGAGAAAAGAGCACTCTTCTACTCTACTGTGTTTCCTATAGGGCAAGAACAGTGAGCTTGCTCAGAACATAAGAACTGTGCTTCCTACCCACACGGGCCATATCTAGTTCAACTCTGCTTAGGAAACTGACAAGAACAGTACCTCCTCTTCAGTCCAATACACTGTAATTACTGGGAACAGACGCGAGTGCTATTTGCACTGTATATGGCATTGGGAGCACAATAGTGACTTTCCTTACCAGAAAACAACTCTTGCTCGTAGGACCAGAAACTGCATGTGATTCCACTCCATTTAGGACTGGGAAACAAACGCTAGCTCGCGTTATAAGAAACACACTCTGCTTTTGAGAAAAGAACACTCTTCTACTCTACTGTGTTTCCTATGGGGCCTGAACAGTTAGCTTGCTCAGAACAAAAGAACTGTGCTTCCTACACACGGGCCATATCTAGTTCAATTCTGCTTAGGAACCTGACAAGAACAGTAGATCCTCTTCAGTCCAATACACTGTACTTGCTGGGAACAGACGCCAGTACTATTTTCACTGTGTAGGGCAATTGGAGCACAATAGTGACTCGTCTTACCAGAAAACAACTCTTGCTCATAGGACAAAAAACTGCATGTGACTCAACTCCACTTAGGACTGGGAAACAAACTCTAGCTTGCTTTACAAGAAACACACTCTGCTTTTGAGAAAAGAGCACTCTTCTACTCTACTGTGTTTCCTATAGGGCCAGAACAGTGAGCTTTCTCAGAAAAAAAGAACTGTGCTTCCTACACACACAGGCCACATCTAGTTCAACTCGGCTTAGGAAACTGACAAGAACAGTAGCTCCTCTTCAGTCTGATACACTGTACTTGCCTGGAACACACGCAAGAGCTATTTGTACTGTGTATGGCAATGGGAGCGCAATAGTGACTTTCCTTACCAGAAAACAACTCTTGTTCGTAGGACCAGAAACTGCATGTGATTCAACTCCATTTAGGACTGGGAAACAAACGCTAGCTCGCCTTACAAGAAACACACTCTGCTTTAGATAAAAGAGCACTCATCTACTCTACTGTGTTTCCTATAGGGCCGGAACAGTGAGCTTGTTCAGAACATAAGAACTGTGCTTCCTACACACACGGGCCATATCTAGTTCAACTCTGCTTAGGAAACTGACAAGAACAGTAGCTCCTCTTCAGTCCGATACACTGTACTTGCTGGGAACAGACGCGAGTGCTATTTGCACTGTGTATGGCAATGGGAGTACAATAGTGTCTTTCCTTACCAGAAAACAACTCTTGCTCGTAGGACCAGAAACTGCATGTGATTCAACTCCATTTAGGACTGGGAAACAAACTCTAGCTCGCTTTACAAGAAACACACTCTGCTTTTGAGAAAAGAGCACTCTTCTACTCTACTGTGTTTCCTATGGGGTCCGAACAGTGAGCTTGCTCAGAACAAAAGAACTGTGCTTCCTACACACACGGCCATATCTAGTTCAATTCTGCTTAGGAACCTGACAAGAACAGTAGATCCTCTTCAGTCCAGTACACTGTACTTGCTGCGAACAGACGCCAGTGCTATTTGTCCTGTGTATGGCAATGGCAGCGCAATAGAGACTATTCTTACCATAAAACAACTCTTGCTTGTAGGACAAAAAACTGCATGTGATTCCACTCCATTTAGGACTGGGAAACAAACGCTAGCTCGCCTTAGAAAAAACACACTCTGCTTTAGAGAAAAGAGCACTCATCTACTCTACTCTGTTTCCTATAGGGCCAGAACAGTGAGCTTGCTCAGAACATAAGAACTGTGCTTCCTACACACACGGCCATATCTAGTTCAACTCTGCTTAGGAAACTGACAAGAACAGTAGCTCCTCTTCAGTCCGATACACTGTACTTGCTGGGAACAGACGCGAGTGCTATTTGCACTGTGTATGGCAATGGGAGCGCAATAGTGACTTTCCTTACCATAAAACAACTCTTGCTCGTAGTACCAGAAACTGCATGTGATTCAACTCTATTTAGGACTGGGAAACAAACGCTAGCTCGCCTTACAAGAAACACACTCTGCTTTAGAGAAAAGAGCACTCTTCTACTCTACTGTGTTTCCTATAGAGCCAGAACAGTGAGCTTGCTAAGAACATAAGACCTGTGCTTCCTACACACACGGGCCATATCTAGTTCAACTCTGCTTAGGAAACTGACAAGAAGAGTAGCTCCACTTCAGTCCGATACACTGTACTTGCTGGGAACAGACGCGAGAACTATTTGCACTGTGTATGGCAAGGGGAGCGCAATAGTGACTTTCCTTACCAGAAAACAACTCTTGTTCGTAGGACCAGAAACTGCATGTGATTCAACTCCATTTAGGACTAGGAAACAAACGCGAGCTTGCCTTAGAAGAAACACATTCTGCTTTAGAGAAAAGAGCACTCATCTACTCTACTGTGTTTCCTATAGGGCAAGAACAGTGAGCTTGTTCAGAACATAAGAACTGTGCTTCCTACACACACGGGCCATATCTAGTTCAACTCTGCTTAGGAAACTGACAAGAACAGTAGCTCCTCTTCAGTCCGATACACTGTACTTGCTGGGAACAGAGGCGAGTGCTATTTGCACTTTGTATGGCAATGGGAGCGCAATAGTGACTTTCCTTATCAGAAAACAACTCTTGCTCGTAGGACCAGAAACTGCATGTGATTCAACTCCATTTAGGACTGGGAAACAAACGCTAGCTCGCCTTACAAGAAACAAACTCTGCTTTTGAGAAAAGAGCACTCTTCTACTCTACTGTGTTTCATATGGGGTCCGAACAGTGAGCTTGCTCAGAACAAAAGAACTGTGCTTCCTACACACACGGCCATATCTATTTCAATTCTGCTTAGGAACCTGACAAGAACAGTAGATCCTCTTCAGTCCAGTACACTGTACTAGCTGTGAACAGACACCAGTGCTATTTGTCCTGTGTATGGCAATGGCAGCCCAATAGAGACTATTCTTACCATAAAACAACTCTTGCTCGTAGGACAAAAAACTGCATGTGATTCCACTCCATTTAGGACTGGGAAACAAACGCTAGCTCGCCTTACAAGAAACACACTCTGCTTTAGAGAAAAGAGCACTCTTCTACTCTACTGTGTTTCCTATGGGGTCCAAACAGTGAGCTTGCTCAGAACAAAAGAACTGTGCTTCCTACACACACGGCCATATCTAGTTCAATTTTGCTTAGGAACCTGACAAGAACAGTAGATCCTCTTCAATCCAATACACTGTACTTGCTGCGAACAGACGCCAGTGCTATTTGTCTTGTGTATGGCAATGGCAGCGCAATAGTGACTATTCTTACCATAAAACAACTCTTGCTCGTAGGACAAAAAACTGCATGTGATTCCACTCCATTTAGGACTGGGAAACAAACGCTAGCTCGCCTTACAAGAAACACACTCTGCTTTAGAGAAAAGAGCACTCTTCTACTCTACTGTGTTTCCTATGGGGTCCTAACAGTGAGCTTGCTCAGAACAAAAGAACTGTGTTTCCTACACACACGGACCATATGAAGTTCAACTCTGCTTAGGAAACTGAGAAGAACAGTAGCTCCTATTCAGTCCAATACACTGTACTTTCTGGAAAAAGACTCGAGTGCTATTTGCCCTGTGTATGGCAATGGGAGCTCAATAGTGACTTTCCTTACCAGAAAACAACTCTTTTTCGTAGGACCAGAAACTGCATGTGATTCAACTCCATTTAGGACAGGGAAACAAACGCTAGATCGCCTTACAAGAAACACACTCTGCTTTAGAGAAAAGAGCTCTCTTCTACTCTACTGTGTTTCCTATGGGGTCCGAACAGTGAGCTTGCTCAGAACAAAAGAACTGTGCTTCCTACACACACGGGCCTTATCTAGTTCAACTCTGCTTAGGAAACTGACAAGAACAGTAGCTCCTATTCAGTCCAATACACTGTACTTGAGGGAACAGACGCGAGTGCTATTTGCACTGTGTATGGCATTTGGAGCGCAAGAGTTACTCTTCTTACCAGATAACAACTCTTGCTCGTAGGACCAAAAACTGCCTGTTACTCAACTCCATTTAGGACTGGGAAACAAACGCGAGCTCGCCTTACAAGAAACACACTCTGCTTTAGAGAAAAGAGCACTCTTCTACTCTATTGTGTTTCCTATAGGGCCAGAACAGTGAGCTTGGTCAGAACATAATAACTTTGCTTCCTACACACACGGGCCATGTCTAGTTCAACTCTGCTTAGGAAACTGACAAGAACAGTAGCTCCTCTTCAGTCCAATACTCTGTACTCGCTGGGAACAGACGCCAGTGCTATTTTCACTGTGTACGGCAATTGGAGCACAATAGTGACTCGTCTTACCAGAAAACAACTCTTGCTCATAGGACAAAAAATTGCATGTGACTCAACTCCACTTAGGACTGGGAAACAAACTCTAGCTTGCTTTACAAGAAACAGACTCTGCTTTTGAGAAAAGAGCACTCTTCTACTCTAATGTATTTCCTATAGGGCCAGAACAGTGAGCTTGCTCAGAAAAAAAGAACTGTGCTTCCTACACACAGGGGCCATATCTAGTTCAACTCTGCTTAGGAAACTGACAAGAACAGTAGCTCCTCTTCAGTCCGATACACTGTACTTGCTTGGAACAGACGCAAGTGCTATTTGCACTGTGTATGGCAATGGGAGCGCAATAGTGACTTTCCTTATCAGAAAACAACTCTTGCTCGTAGGAACAGAAACTGCATGTGATTCAACTCCATTTAGGACTGGGAAACAAACGCTAGCTCGCCTTACATGAAACACACTCTGCTTTTGAGAAAAGAGCACTCATCTACTCTACTCTGTTTCCTATAGGGCCAGAACAGTGAGCTTGCTCAGAACATAAGAACTGTGCTTCCTACACACATGGCCATATCTAGTTCAACTCCACTTAGGAAACTGACAAGAACAGTAGCTCCTCTTCAGTCCGATACACTGTACTCCTGGGAACAGACGCTAGTGCTTTTTGCACTGTGTATGGCAATGGGAGCGCAATAGTGACTTTCCTTACCAGAAAACAACTCTTGCTCGTAGTACCAGAAACTGCATGTGATTCAACTCTATTTAGGACTGGGAAACAAACGCTAGCTCGCCTTACAAGAAACACACTCTGCTTTTGAGAAAAGAGCACTCTTCTACTCTACTGTGTTTTCTATGGGGTTTGAACAGTGAGCTTGATCAGAACAAAAAAACTGTGCTTCCTACACACACGGGACATATCTAGTAAAACTCTGCTTCGGAACCTGACAAGAACAGTAGATCCTCTTCAGTCCAATACACTGTACTTGCAGGGAACAGACACGAGTGCTATTTGCACTGTGTATGCCAATTGGAGCACAATAGTGACTCGTCTTACCAGAAAACAACTCTTGCTCGTAGGACAAAAACCTGCATGTGACTCAAATCCATTTAGGACTGGGAAACTAACGCTAGCTTGCCTTCCAAGAAACACACTCTGCTTTAGAGAAAAGACCTCTCTTCCACTCTACTGTGTTTCCTATGGGGTCCATACAGTGAACTTGCACAGAACATAAGAACTGTGCTTCCTACACACACGGGCCATATCTAGTTCAACTCTGCTTAGGAAACTGACAAGAACAGTAGCTCCTGTTCAGTCCAATACACTGAACTTGCTGGGAAAAGACGCTAGTGCTATTTGCCCTGTGTATGGCAATGGGAGCGCAATAGTGACTTTCCTTACCAGAAAACAACTCTTGTTCGTAGGACCAGAAACTGCATGTGATTCAACTCCATTTAGGACTGGGAAACAAACGCTAGCTCGCCTTACAAGAAACACACTCTGCTTTAGAGAAAAGAGCACTCATCTACTCTACTGTGTTTCCTATAGGGCCAGAACAGTGAGCTTGTTCAGAACATAAGAACTGTGCTTCCTACACACACGGGCCATATCTAGTTCAACTCTGCTTAGGAAACTGACAAGAACAGTAGCTCCTCTTCAGTCCGATACACTGTACTTGCTGGGAACAGACGCGAGTGCTATTTGCACTGTGTATGGCAATGGGAGTGCAATAGTGTCTTTCCTTACCAGAAAACAACTCTTGCTCGTAGGACCAGAAACTGCATGTGATTCAACTCCATTTAGGACTGGGAAACAAACGCTAGCTCGCGTTATAAGAAACACACTCTGCTTTTGTGAAAAGAACACTCTTCTACTCTACTGTGTTTCCTATGGGGCCTGAACAGTTAGCTTGCTCAGAACAAAAGAACTGTGCTTCCTACACACGGGCCATATCTAGTTCAATTCTGCTTAGGAACCTGACAAGAACAGTAGATCCTCTTCATTCCAATACACTGTACTTGCTGGGAACAGACACCAGTGCTATTTTCACAGTGTAGGGCAATTGGAGCACAATAGTGACTCGTCTTACCAGAAAACAACTCTTGCTCATAGGACAAAAAACTGCATGTGACTCAACTCCACTTAGGACTGGGAAACAAACTCTAGCTTGCTTTACAAGAAACACACTCTGCTTTTGAGAAAAGAGCACACTTCTACTCTACTGTGTTTCCTATAGGGCCAGAACAGTGAGCTTTCTCAGAAAAAAAGAACTGTGCTTCCTACACACACGGGCCACATCTACTTCAACTCGGCTTAGGAAACTGACAAGAACAGTAGCTCCTCCTCAGTCTGATACACTGTACTTGTCTGGAACACACGCAAGAGCTATTTGTACTGTGTATGGCAATGGGAGCGCAATAGTGACTTTCCTTACCAGAAAAAAACTCTTGTTCGTAGGACCAGAAACTGCATGTGATTCAACTCCATTTAGGACTGGGAAACAAACGCTAGCTCGCCTTACAAGAAACACACTCTGCTTTAGAGAAAAGAGCACTCATCTACTCTACTGTGTTTCCTATAGGGCCAGAACAGTGAGCTTGTTCAGAACATAAGAACTGTGCTTTCTACACACACGGGCCATATCTAGTTCAACTCTGCTTAGGAAACTGACAAGAACAGTAGCTCCTCTTCAGTCCGATACACTGTACTTGCTGGGAACAGACGCGAGTGCTATTTGCACTGTGTATGGCAATGGGAGTGCAATAGTGTCTTTCCTTACCAGAAAACAACTCTTGCTCGTAGGACCAGAAACTGCATGTGATTCAACTCCATTTAGGACTGGGAAACAAACTCTAGCTCGCTTTACAAGAAACACACTCTGCTTTTGAGAAAAGAGCACTCTTCTACTCTACTGTGTTTCCTTTGGGGTCAGAACAGTGAGCTTGCTCAGAACAAAAGATCTGTGCTTCCTACACACACGGCCATATCTAGTTCAATTCTGCTTAGGAACCTGACAAGAACTGTAGATACTCTTCATTCCAATACACTGTACTTGCGGGGAACAGACGCCAGTGCTATTTGTCCTGTGTATGGCAATGGCAGCACAATAGTGACTTTCCTTACCATAAAACAACTCTTGGTCGTAGGACCAGAAACTGCATGGGATTCAACTATATTTAGGACTGGAAACAAACGCTAGCTCGCCTTACAAGAAACACACTCTGCTTTAGAGAAAAGAGCACTCTTCTACTCTACTGTGTTTCCTATAGAGCCAGAACAGTGAGCTTGCTCAGAACATAAGAACTGTGCTTCCTACACACACGGGCCATATCTAGTTCAACTCTGCTTAGGAAACTGACAAGAAGAGTAGCTCCACTTCAGTCCGATACACTGTACTTGCTGGGAACAGACGCGAGAACTATTTGCACTGTGTATGGCAAGGGGAGCGCAATAGTGACTTTCCTTACCAGAAAACAACTCTTGTTCATAGGACCAGAAAATGCATGTGATTCAACTCCATTTAGGACTAGGAAACAAACGCGAGCTCGCCTTAGAAGAAACACACTCTGCTTTAGAGAAAAGAGCACTCTTCTACTCTACTGTGTTTCCTATAGGGCAAGAGCAGTGAGCTTGTTCAGAACATAAGAACTGTGCTTCCTACACACACGGACCATATCTAGTTCAACTCTGCTTAGGAAACTGACAAGAACAGTAGCTCCTCTTCAGTCCAATACACTGTACTTGCTGGGAACAGACGCATGTGCTATTTGCACTGTGTACGTCAATGGGAGCGCAATAGTGACTTTCCTTACCAGAAAACAACTATTGCTCGTAGGACCAGAAACTGCATGTGATTCAACTCCATTTAGGACTGGGAAACAAATGCTAGCTCGCTTTACATGAAACACACTCTGCTTTTGAGAAAAGAGCACTCTTCTACTCTACTGTGTTTCCTATGGGGTCCGAACAGTGACCTTGCTCAGAACAAAAGAACTGTGCTTCCTACACACACGGCCATATCTAGTTCAATTTTGCTTAGGAACCTGACAAGAACAGTAGATCCTCTTCAATCCAATACACTGTACTTGCTGCGAACAGACGCCAGTGCTATTTGTCTTGTGTATGGCAATGGCAGCGCAATAGTGACTATTCTTACCATAAAACAACTCTTGCTCGTAGGACAAAAAACTGCATGTGATTCCACTCCATTTAGGACTGGGAAACAAACGCTAGCTCGCCTTACAAGAAACACACTCTGCTTTAGAGAAAAGAGCACTCTTCTACTCTACTGTGTTTCCTATGGGGTCCAAACAGTGAGCTTGCTCAGAACAAAAGAACTGTGTTTCCTACACACACGGACCATATGAAGTTCAACTCTGCTTAGGAAACTGACAAGAACAGTAGCTCCTATTCAGTCCAATACACTGTACTTTCTGGGAAAAGACTCGAGTGCTATTTGCCCTGTGTATGGCAATGGGAGCTCAATAGTGACTTTCCTTACCAGAAAACAACTCTTGTTCGTAGGACCAGAAACTGCATGTGATTCAACTCCATTTAGGACAGGGAAACAAACGCTAGATCGCCTTACAAGAAACACACTCTGCTTTAGAGAAAAGAGCTCTCTTCTACTCTACTGTGTTTCCTATGGGGTCTGAACAGTGAGCTTGCTCAGAACAAAAGAACTGTGCTTCCTACACACACGGGCCTTATCTAGTTCAACTCTGCTTAGGAAACTGACAAGAACAGTAGCTCCTATTCAGTCCAATACACTGTACTTGAGGGAACAGACGCGAGTGCTATTTGCACTGTGTATGGTATTTGGAGCGCAAGAGTTACTCTTCTTACCAGAAAACAACTCTTGCTCGTAGGACCAAAAACTGCCTGTACTCAACTCCCTTTAGGAATGGGAAACAAACGTGAGCTCGCCTTACAAGAAACACACTCTGCTTTAGAGAAAAGAGCACTCTTCTACTCTATTGTGTTTCCTATAGGGCCAGAACAGTGAGCTTGGTCAGAACATAATAACTGTGCTTCCTACACACACGGGCCATGTCTAGTTCAACTCTGCTTAGGAACCTGACAAGAACAGTAGATCCTCTTCAGTCCAGTACACTGTACTTGCTGCGAACAGACGCCAGTGCTATTTGTCCTGTGTATGGCAATGGCAGCGCAATAGAGACTATGCTTACCATAAAACAACTCTTGCTCGTAGGACAAAAAACTGCATGTGATTCCACTCCATTTAGGACTGGGAAACAAACGCTAGCTCGCCTTAGAAAAAACAAACTCTGCTTTAGAGAAAAGAGCACTCATCTACTCTACTCTGTTTCCTATAGGGCCAGAACAGTGAGCTTGCTCAGAACATAAGAACTGTGCTTCCTACACACACGGCCATATCTAGTACAACTCCGCTTAGGAAACTGACAAGAACAGTAGCTCCTCTTCAGTCCGATACACTGTACTTGCTGGGAACAGAGGCGAGTGCTATTTGCACTGTGTATGGCAATGGGAGCACAATAGTGACTTTCCTTACCAGAAAACAACTCTTGCTCGTAGTACCAGAAACTGCATGTGATTCAACTCTATTTAGGACTGGGAAACAAACGCTAGCTCGCCTTACAAGAAACACACTCTGCTTTTGAGAAAAGAGCACTCTTCTACTCTACTGTGTTTTCTATGGGGTTCGAACAGTGAGCTTGCTCAGAACAAAAAAACTGTGCTTCCTACACACACGGGACATATCTAGTTCAACTCTGCTTCAGAACCTGACAAGAACAGTAGATCCTCTTCAGTCCAATACACTGTACTTGCACGGAACAGACGCGAGTGCTATTTGCACTGTGTATGCCAAATGGAGCACAATAGTGACTCGTCTTACCAGAAAACAACTCTTGCTCGTAGGACAAAAACCTGCATGTGACTCAAATCCATTTACGACTGGGAAACTAATGCTAGCTTGCCTTCCAAGAAACACACTCTGCTTTAGAGAAAAGAGCTCTCTTCTACTCTACTGTGTTTCCTATGGGGTCCAAACAGTGAACTTGCACAGAACATAAGAACTGTGCTTCCTACACACACGGGCCATATCTAGTTCAACTCTGCTTAGGAAACTGACAAGAACAGTAGCTCCTGTTCAGTCCAATACACTGAACTTGCTGGGAAAAGACGCGAGTGCTATTTGCCCTGTGTATGGCAATGGGAGTGCAATAGTGACTTTCCTTACCAGAAAACAACTCTTGTTCGTAGGACCAGAAACTGCATGTGATTCAACTCCATTTAGGAATAGGAAATAAACGCTAGCTCGCTTACAAGGAACACACTCTGCTTTTGAGAAAAGAGCACTCTTCTACTCTACTGTGTTTCCTATAGGGCAAGAACAGTGAGCTTGCTCAGAACATAAGAACTGTGCTTCCTACACACACGGGCCATATCTAGTTCAACTCTGCTTAGGAAACTGACAAGAACAGTACCTCCTCTTCAGTCCAATACACTGTAATTACTGGGAACAGACGCGAGTGCTATTTGCACTGTATATGGCAATGGGAGCACAATAGTGACTTTCCTTACCAGAAAACAACTCTTGCTCGTAGGACCAGAAACTGCATGTGATTCCACTCCATTTAGGACTGGGAAACAAACGCTAGCTCGCGTTATAAGAAACACACTCTGCTTTTGAGAAAAGAACACTCTTCTACTCTACTGTGTTTCCTATGGGGCCTGAACAGTTAGCTTGCTCAGAACAAAAGAACTGTGCTTCCTACACACGGGCCATATCTAGTTCAATTCTGCTTAGGAACCTGACAAGAACAGTAGATCCTCTTCATTCCAATACACTGTACTTGCTGGGAACAGACGCCAGTGCTATTTTCACTGTGTAGGGCAATTGGAGCACAATAGTGACTCGTCTTACCAGAAAACAACTCTTGCTCATAGGACAAAAAACTGCATGTGACTCAACTCCACTTAGGACTGGGAAACAAACTCTAGCTTGCTTTACAAGAAACACACTCTGCTTTTGAGAAAAGAGCACTCTTCTACTCTACTGTGTTTCCTATAGGGCCAGAACAGTGAGCTTTCTCAGAAAAAAAGAACTGTGCTTCCTACACACACGGGCCACATCTAGTTCAACTCGGCTTAGGAAACTGACAAGAACAGTAGCTCCTCTTCAGTCTGATACACTGTACTTGCCTGGAACACACGCAAGAGCTATTTGTACTGTGTATGGCAATGGGAGCGCAATAGTGACTTTCCTTACCAGAAAACAACTCTTGTTCGTAGGACCAGAAACTGCATGTGATTCAACTCCATTTAGGACTGGGAAACAAACGCTAGCTCGCCTTACAAGAAACACACTCTGCTTTAGATAAAAGAGCACTCATCTACTCTACTGTGTTTCCTATAGGGCCAGAACAGTGAGCTTGTTCAGAACATAAGAACTGTGCTTCCTACACACACGGGCCATATCTAGTTCAACTCTGCTTAGGAAACTGACAAGAACAGTAGCTCCTCTTCAGTCTGATACACTGTACTTGCTGGGAACAGACGCGAGTGCTATTTGCACTGTGTATGGCAATGGGAGTACAATAGTGTCTTTCCTTACCAGAAAACAACTCTTGCTCGTAGGACCAGAAACTGCATGTGATTCAACTCCATTTAGGACTGGGAAACAAACTCTAGCTCGCTTTACAAGAAACACACTCTGCTTTTGAGAAAAGAGCACTCTTCTACTCTACTGTGTTTCCTATGGGGTCCGAACAGTGAGCTTGCTCAGAACAAAAGAACTGTGCTTCCTACACACACGGCCATATCTAGTTCAATTCTGCTTAGGAACCTGACAAGAACAGTAGATCCTCTTCAGTCCAGTACACTGTACTTGCTGCGAACAGACGCCAGTGCTATTTGTCCTGTGTATGGCAATGGCAGCGCAATAGAGACTATTCTTACCATAAAACAACTCTTGCTTGTAGGACAAAAAACTGCATGTGATTCCACTCCATTTAGGACTGGGAAACAAACGCTAGCTCGCCTTAGAAAAAACACACTCTGCTTTAGAGAAAAGAGCACTCATCTACTCTACTCTGTTTCCTATAGGGCCAGAACAGTGAGCTTGCTCAGAACATAAGAACTGTGCTTCCTACACACACGGCCATATCTAGTTCAACTCTGCTTAGGAAACTGACAAGAACAGTAGCTCCTCTTCAGTCCGATACACTGTACTTGCTGGGAACAGACGCGAGTGCTATTTGCACTGTGTATGGCAATGGGAGCGCAATAGTGACTTTCCTTACCAGAAAACAACTCTTGCTCATAGTACCAGAAACTGCATGTGATTCAACTCCATTTAGGACTGGGAAACAAACGCTAGCTCGCCTTACAAGAAACACACTCTGCTTTTGAGAAAAGAGCACTCTTCTACTCTACTGTGTTTTCTATGGGGTTCGAACAGTGAGCTTGCTCAGAACAAAAAAACTGTGCTTCCTACACACACGGGACATATCTAGTTCAACTCTGCTTCGGAACCTGACAAGAACAGTAGATCCTCTTCAGTCCAATACACTGTACTTGCAGGGAACAGACGCGAGTGCTATTTGCACTGTGTATGCCAATTGGAGCACAATAGTGACTCGTCTTACCAGAAAACAACTCTTGCTCGTAGGACAAAAACCTGCATGTGACTCAAATCCATTTAGGACTGGGAAACTAATGCTAGCTTTCCTTCCAAGAAACACACTCTGCTTTAGAGAAAAGAGCTCTCTTCTACTCTACTGTGTTTCCTATGGGGTCCAAACAGTGAACTTGCACAGAACATAAGAACTGTGCTTCCTACACACACGGGCCATATCTAGTTCAACTCTGCTTAGGAAACTGACAAGAACAGTAGCTCCTGTTCAGTCCAATACACTGAACTTGCTGGGAAAAGACGCGAGTGCTATTTGCCCTGTGCATGGCAATGGGAGCGCAATAGTGACTTTCCTTACCAGAAAACAACTCTTGTTCGTAGGACCAGAAACTGCATGTGATTCAACTCCATTTAGGAATAGGAAATAAACGCTAGCTCGCCTTACAAGGAACACACTCTGCTTTTGAGAAAAGAGCACTCTTCTACTCTACTGTGTTTCCTATAGGGCCAGAACAGTGAGCTTGCTCAGAACATAAGAACTGTGCTTCCTACACACACGGGCCATATCTAGGTCAACTCTGCTTAGGAAACTGACAAGAACAGTACCTCCTCTTCAGTCCGATACACTGTACTTACTGGGAAAAGACGCGAGTGCTATTTGCACTGTATATGGCAATGGGAGCGCAATAGTGACTTTCCTTACCAGAAAACAACTCTTGCTCGTAGGACCAGAAACTGCATGTGATTCCACTCCATTTAGGACTGGGAAACAAACGCTAGCTCGCGTTATAAGAAACACACTCTGCTTTTGAGAAAAGAGCACTCTTCTACTCTACTGTGTTTCCTATGGGGCCTGAACAGTTAGCTTGCTCAGAACAAAAGAACTGTGCTTCCTACACACACGGGCCATATCTAGTTCAATTCTGCTTAGGAACCTGAACAAGAACAGTAGATCCTCTTCATTCCAATACACTGTACTTGCTGGGAACAGACGCCAGTGCTATTTTCACTGTGTAGGGCAATTGGAGCACAAAGTGACTCGTCTTACCAGAAAACAACTCTTGCTCATAGGACAAAAAACTGCATGTGACTCAACTCCACTTAGGACTGGGAAACAAACTCTAGCTTGCTTTACAAGAAACACACTCTGCTTTTGAGAAAAGAGCACTCTTCTACTGTACTGTGTTTCCTATAGGGCCAGAACAGTGAGCTTTCTCAGAAAAAAAGAACTGTGCTTCCTACACACACGGGCCACATCTAGTTCAACTCTGCTTAGGAAACTGACAAGAACAGTAGCTCCTCTTCAGTCCGATACACTGTACTTGCTGGGAAGAGACGCGAGTGCTATTTGCACTGTATGGCAATGGGAGTGCAATAGTGTCTTTCCTTACCAGAAAACAACTCTTGCTCGTAGGACCAGAAACTGCATGTGATTCAACTCCATTTAGGACTGGGAAACAAACTCTAGCTCGCTTTACAAGAAACACACTCTGCTTTTGAGAAAAGAGCACTCTTCTACTCTATTGTGTTTCCTTTGGGGTCCGAACAGTGAGCTTGCTCAGAAAAAAAGAACTGTGCTTCCTACACACACGGCCATATCTAGTTCAATTCTGCTTAGGAACCTGACAAGAACAGTAGATCCTCTTCAGTCCAATACACTGTACTTGCTGGGAACAGACGCCAGTGCTATTTGTCCTGTGTATGGCAATGGCAGTGCAATAGTGACTTTCCTTACCATAAAACAACTCTTATTCGTAGGACCAGAAACTGCATGGGATTCAACTATATTTAGGACTGGGAAACAAACGCTAGCTCGCCTTACAAGAAACACACTCTGCTTTAGAGAAAAGAGCACTCTTCTACTCTACTGTGTTTCCTATAGAGCCAGAACAGTGAGCTTGCTAAGAACATAAGAACTGTGCTTCCTACACACACGGGCCATATCTAGTTCAACTCTGCTTAGGAAACTGACAAGAAGAGTAGCTCCACTTCAGTCCGATACACTGTACTTGCTGGGAACAGACGCGAGAACTATTTGCACTGTGTATGGCAAGGGGAGCGCAATAGTGACTTTCCTTACCAGAAAACAACTCTTGTTCGTAGGACCAGAAACTGCATGTGATTCAACTCCATTTAGGACTAGGAAACAAACGCGAGCTTGCCTTAGAAGAAACACATTCTGCTTTAGAGAAAAGAGCACTCATCTACTCTACTGTGTTTCCTATAGGGCAAGAACAGTGAGCTTGTTCAGAACATAAGAACTGTGCTTCCTACACACACGGGCCATATCTAGTTCAACTCTGCTTAGGAAACTGACAAGAACAGTAGCTCCTCTTCAGTCCGATACACTGTACTTGCTGGGAACAGAGGCGAGTGCTATTTGCACTTTGTATGGCAATGGGAGCGCAATAGTGACTTTCCTTATCAGAAAACAACTCTTGCTCGTAGGACCAGAAACTGCATGTGATTCAACTCCATTTAGGACTGGGAAACAAACGCTAGCTCGCCTTACAAGAAACAAACTCTGCTTTTGAGAAAAGAGCACTCTTCTACTCTACTGTGTTTCCTATGGGGTCCGAACAGTGAGCTTGCTCAGAACAAAAGAACTGTGCTTCCTACACTCACGGCCATATCTATTTCAATTCTGCTTAGGAACCTGACAAGAACAGTAGATCCTCTTCAGTCCAGTACACTGTACTAGCTGTGAACAGACGCCAGTGCTATTTGTCCTGTGTATGGCAATGGCAGCGCAATAGAGACTATTCTTACCATAAAACAACTCTTGCTCGTAGGACAAAAAACTGCATGTGATTCCACTCCATTTAGGACTGGGAAACAAACGCTAGCTCGCCTTAGAAAAAACACACTCTGCTTTAGAGAAAAGAGCACTCATCTACTCTACTCTGTTTCCTATAGGGCAAGAACAGTGAGCTTGCTCAGAACATAAGAACTGTGCTTCCTACACACACGGCCATATCTAGTTCAACTCTGCTTAGGAAACTGACAAGAACAGTAGCTCCTCTTCAGTCCGATACACTGTACTTGCTGGGAACAGACGCGAGTGCTATTTGCACTGTGTATGGCAATGGGAGCGCAATAGTGACTTTCCTTACCAGAAAACAACTCTTGCTCGTAGTACCAGAAACTGCATGTGATTCAACTCTATTTAGGACTGGGAAACAAACGCTAGCTCGCCTTACAAGAAACACACTCTGCTTTTGAGAAAAGAGCACTCTTCTACTCTACTGTGTTTTCTATGGGGTTCGAACAGTGAGCTTGCCCAGAACAAAAAAACTGTGCTTCCTACACACACGGGACATATCTAGTTCAACTCTGCTTCAGAACCTGACAAGAACAGTAGATCCTCTTCAGTCCAATACACTGTACTTGCACGGAACAGACGCGAGTGCTATTTGCACTGTGTATGCCAAATGGAGCACAATAGTGACTCGTCTTACCAGAAAACAACTCTTGCTCGTAGGACAAAAACCTGCATGTGACTCAAATCCATTTACGACTGGGAAACTAATGCTAGCTTGCCTTCCAAGAAACACACTCTGCTTTAGAGAAAAGAGCTCTCTTCTACTCTACTGTGTTTCCTATGGGGTCCAAACAGTGAACTTGCACAGAACATAAGAACTGTGCTTCCTACACACACGGGCCATATCTAGTTCAACTCTGCTTAGGAAACTGACAAGAACAGTAGCTCCTGTTCAGTCCAATACACTGAACTTGCTGGGAAAAGACGCGAGTGCTATTTGCCCTGTGTATGGCAATGGGAGTGCAATAGTGACTTTCCTTACCAGAAAACAACTCTTGTTCGTAGGACCAGAAACTGCATGTGATTCAACTCCATTTAGGAATAGGAAATAAACGCTAGCTCGCTTACAAGGAACACACTCTGCTTTTGAGAAAAGAGCACTCTTCTACTCTACTGTGTTTCCTATAGGGCAAGAACAGTGAGCTTGCTCAGAACATAAGAACTGTGCTTCCTACACACACGGGCCATATCTAGTTCAACTCTGCTTAGGAAACTGACAAGAACAGTACCTCCTCTTCAGTCCAATACACTGTAATTACTGGGAACAGACGCGAGTGCTATTTGCACTGTATATGGCAATGGGAGCACAATAGTGACTTTCCTTACCAGAAAACAACTCTTGCTCGTAGGACCAGAAACTGCATGTGATTCCACTCCATTTAGGACTGGGAAACAAACGCTAGCTCGCGTTATAAGAAACACACTCTGCTTTTGAGAAAAGAACACTCTTCTACTCTACTGTGTTTCCTATGGGGCCTGAACAGTTAGCTTGCTCAGAACAAAAGAACTGTGCTTCCTACACACGGGCCATATCTAGTTCAATTCTGCTTAGGAACCTGACAAGAACAGTAGATCCTCTTCATTCCAATACACTGTACTTGCTGGGAACAGACGCCAGTGCTATTTTCACTGTGTAGGGCAATTGGAGCACAATAGTGACTCGTCTTACCAGAAAACAACTCTTGCTCATAGGACAAAAAACTGCATGTGACTCAACTCCACTTAGGACTGGGAAACAAACTCTAGCTTGCTTTACAAGAAACACACTCTGCTTTTGAGAAAAGAGCACTCTTCTACTCTACTGTGTTTCCTATAGGGCCAGAACAGTGAGCTTTCTCAGAAAAAAAGAACTGTGCTTCCTACACACACGGGCCACATCTAGTTCAACTCGGCTTAGGAAACTGACAAGAACAGTAGCTCCTCTTCAGTCTGATACACTGTACTTGCCTGGAACACACGCAAGAGCTATTTGTACTGTGTATGGCAATGGGAGCGCAATAGTGACTTTCCTTACCAGAAAACAACTCTTGTTCGTAGGACCAGAAACTGCATGTGATTCAACTCCATTTAGGACTGGGAAACAAACGCTAGCTCGCCTTACAAGAAACACACTCTGCTTTAGATAAAAGAGCACTCATCTACTCTACTGTGTTTCCTATAGGGCCAGAACAGTGAGCTTGTTCAGAACATAAGAACTGTGCTTCCTACACACACGGGCCATATCTAGTTCAACTCTGCTTAGGAAACTGACAAGAACAGTAGCTCCTCTTCAGTCTGATACACTGTACTTGCTGGGAACAGATGCGAGTGCTATTTGCACTGTGTATGGCAATGGGAGTACAATAGTGTCTTTCCTTACCAGAAAACAACTCTTGCTCGTAGGACCAGAAACTGCATGTGATTCAACTCCATTTAGGACTGGGAAACAAACTCTAGCTCGCTTTACAAGAAACACACTCTGCTTTTGAGAAAAGAGCACTCTTCTACTCTACTGTGTTTCCTATGGGGTCCGAACAGTGAGCTTGCTCAGAACAAAAGAACTGTGCTTCCTACACACACGGCCATATCTAGTTCAATTCTGCTTAGGAACCTGACAAGAACAGTAGATCCTCTTCAGTCCAGTACACTGTACTTGCTGCGAACAGACGCCAGTGCTATTTGTCCTGTGTATGGCAATGGCAGCGCAATAGAGACTATTCTTACCATAAAACAACTCTTGCTTGTAGGACAAAAAACTGCATGTGATTCCACTCCATTTAGGACTGGGAAACAAACGCTAGCTCGCCTTAGAAAAAACACACTCTGCTTTAGAGAAAAGAGCACTCATCTACTCTACTCTGTTTCCTATAGGGCCAGAACAGTGAGCTTGCTCAGAACATAAGAACTGTGCTTCCTACACACACGGCCATATCTAGTTCAACTCTGCTTAGGAAACTGACAAGAACAGTAGCTCCTCTTCAGTCCGATACACTGTACTTGCTGGGAACAGACGCGAGTGCTATTTGCACTGTGTATGGCAATGGGAGCGCAATAGTGACTTTCCTTACCAGAAAACAACTCTTGCTCATAGTACCAGAAACTGCATGTGATTCAACTCCATTTAGGACTGGGAAACAAACGCTAGCTCGCCTTACAAGAAACACACTCTGCTTTTGAGAAAAGAGCACTCTTCTACTCTACTGTGTTTTCTATGGGGTTCGAACAGTGAGCTTGCTCAGAACAAAAAAACTGTGCTTCCTACACACACGGGACATATCTAGTTCAACTCTGCTTCGGAACCTGACAAGAACAGTAGATCCTCTTCAGTCCAATACACTGTACTTGCAGGGAACAGACGCGAGTGCTATTTGCACTGTGTATGCCAATTGGAGCACAATAGTGACTCGTCTTACCAGAAAACAACTCTTGCTCGTAGGACAAAAACCTGCATGTGACTCAAATCCATTTAGGACTGGGAAACTAATGCTAGCTTTCCTTCCAAGAAACACACTCTGCTTTAGAGAAAAGAGCTCTCTTCTACTCTACTGTGTTTCCTATGGGGTCCAAACAGTGAACTTGCACAGAACATAAGAACTGTGCTTCCTACACACACGGGCCATATCTAGTTCAACTCTGCTTAGGAAACTGACAAGAACAGTAGCTCCTGTTCAGTCCAATACACTGAACTTGCTGGGAAAAGACGCGAGTGCTATTTGCCCTGTGCATGGCAATGGGAGCGCAATAGTGACTTTCCTTACCAGAAAACAACTCTTGTTCGTAGGACCAGAAACTGCATGTGATTCAACTCCATTTAGGAATAGGAAATAAACGCTAGCTCGCCTTACAAGGAACACACTCTGCTTTTGAGAAAAGAGCACTCTTCTACTCTACTGTGTTTCCTATAGGGCCAGAACAGTGAGCTTGCTCAGAACATAAGAACTGTGCTTCCTACACACACGGGCCATATCTAGTTCAACTCTGCTTAGGAAACTGACAAGAACAGTACCTCCTCTTCAGTCCGATACACTGTACTTACTGGGAAAAGACGCGAGTGCTATTTGCACTGTATATGGCAATGGGAGCGCAATAGTGACTTTCCTTACCAGAAAACAACTCTTGCTCGTAGGACCAGAAACTGCATGTGATTCCACTCCATTTAGGACTGGGAAACAAACGCTAGCTCGCGTTATAAGAAACACACTCTGCTTTTGAGAAAAGAGCACTCTTCTACTCTACTGTGTTTCCTATGGGGCCTGAACAGTTAGCTTGCTCAGAACAAAAGAACTGTGCTTCCTACACACGGGCCATATCTAGTTCAATTCTGCTTAGGAACCTGACAAGAACAGTAGATCCTCTTCATTCCAATTCACTGTACTTGCTGGGAACAGACGCCAGTGCTATTTTCACTGTGTAGGGCAATTGGAGCACAAAGTGACTCGTCTTACCAGAAAACAACTCTTGCTCATAGGACAAAAAACTGCATGTGACTCAACTCCACTTAGGACTGGGAAACAAACTCTAGCTTGCTTTACAAGAAACACACTCTGCTTTTGAGAAAAGAGCACTCTTCTACTGTACTGTGTTTCCTATAGGGCCAGAACAGTGAGCTTTCTCAGAAAAAAAGAACTGTGCTTCCTACACACACGGGCCACATCTAGTTCAACTCTGCTTAGGAAACTGACAAGAACAGTAGCTCCTCTTCAGTCCGATACACTGTACTTGCTGGGAAGAGACGCGAGTGCTATTTGCACTGTATGGCAATGGGAGTGCAATAGTGTCTTTCCTTACCAGAAAACAACTCTTGCTCGTAGGACCAGAAACTGCATGTGATTCAACTCCATTTAGGACTGGGAAACAAACTCTAGCTTGCTTTACAAGAAACACACTCTGCTTTTGAGAAAAGAGCACTCTTCTACTCTATTGTGTTTCCTTTGGGGTCCGAACAGTGAGCTTGCTCAGAAAAAAAGAACTGTGCTTCCTACACACACGGCCATATCTAGTTCAATTCTGCTTAGGAACCTGACAAGAACAGTAGATCCTCTTCAGTCCAATACACTGTACTTGCTGGGAACAGACGCCAGTGCTATTTGTCCTGTGTATGGCAATGGCAGTGCAATAGTGACTTTCCTTACCATAAAACAACTCTTATTCGTAGGACCAGAAACTGCATGGGATTCAACTATATTTAGGACTGGGAAACAAACGCTAGCTCGCCTTACAAGAAACACACTCTGCTTTAGAGAAAAGAGCACTCTTCTACTCTACTGTGTTTCCTATAGAGCCAGAACAGTGAGCTTGCTAAGAACATAAGAACTGTGCTTCCTACACACACGGGCCATATCTAGTTCAACTCTGCTTAGGAAACTGACAAGAAGAGTAGCTCCACTTCAGTCCGATACACTGTACTTGCTGGGAACAGACGCGAGAACTATTTGCACTGTGTATGGCAAGGGGAGCGCAATAGTGACTTTCCTTACCAGAAAACAACTCTTGTTCGTAGGACCAGAAACTGCATGTGATTCAACTCCATTTAGGACTAGGAAACAAACGCGAGCTTGCCTTAGAAGAAACACATTCTGCTTTAGAGAAAAGAGCACTCATCTACTCTACTGTGTTTCCTATAGGGCAAGAACAGTGAGCTTGTTCAGAACATAAGAACTGTGCTTCCTACACACACGGGCCATATCTAGTTCAACTCTGCTTAGGAAACTGACAAGAACAGTAGCTCCTCTTCAGTCCGATACACTGTACTTGCTGGGAACAGAGGCGAGTGCTATTTGCACTTTGTATGGCAATGGGAGCGCAATAGTGACTTTCCTTATCAGAAAACAACTCTTGCTCGTAGGACCAGAAACTGCATGTGATTCAACTCCATTTAGGACTGGGAAACAAACGCTAGCTCGCCTTACAAGAAACAAACTCTGCTTTTGAGAAAAGAGCACTCTTCTACTCTACTGTGTTTCCTATGGGGTCCGAACAGTGAGCTTGCTCAGAACAAAAGAACTGTGCTTCCTACACTCACGGCCATATCTATTTCAATTCTGCTTAGGAACCTGACAAGAACAGTAGATCCTCTTCAGTCCAGTACACTGTACTAGCTGTGAACAGACGCCAGTGCTATTTGTCCTGTGTATGGCAATGGCAGCGCAATAGAGACTATTCTTACCATAAAACAACTCTTGCTCGTAGGACAAAAAACTGCATGTGATTCCACTCCATTTAGGACTGGGAAACAAACGCTAGCTCGCCTTAGAAAAAACACACTCTGCTTTAGAGAAAAGAGCACTCATCTACTCTACTCTGTTTCCTATAGGGCAAGAACAGTGAGCTTGCTCAGAACATAAGAACTGTGCTTCCTACACACACGGCCATATCTAGTTCAACTCTGCTTAGGAAACTGACAAGAACAGTAGCTCCTCTTCAGTCCGATACACTGTACTTGCTGGGAACAGACGCGAGTGCTATTTGCACTGTGTATGGCAATGGGAGCGCAATAGTGACTTTCCTTACCAGAAAACAACTCTTGCTCGTAGTACCAGAAACTGCATGTGATTCAACTATATTTAGGACTGGGAAACAAACGCTAGCTCGCCTTACAAGAAACACACTCTGCTTTTGAGAAAAGAGCACTCTTCTACTCTACTGTGTTTTCTATGGGGTTCGAACAGTGAGCTTGCTCAGAACAAAAAAAACTGTGCTTCCTACACACACGGGACATATCTAGTTCAACTCTGCTTCGGAACCTGACAAGAACAGTAGATCCTCTTCAGTCCAATACACTGTACTTGCAGGGAACAGACGCGAGTGCTATTTGCACTGTGTATGGCAATTGGAGCACAATAGTGACTCGTCTTACCAGAAAACAACTCTTGCTCGTAGGACAAAAACCTGCATGTGACTCAAATCCATTTAGGACTGGGAAACTAAGGCTAGCTTGCCTTCCAAGAAACACACTCTGCTTTAGAGAAAAGAGCTCTCTTCTACTCTACTGTGTTTCCTATGGGGTCCAAACAGTGAACTTGCACAGAACATAAGAACTGTGCTTCCTACACACACGGGCCATATCTAGTTCAACTCTGCTTAGGAAACTGACAAGAACAGTAGCTCCTGTTTAGTCCCATACACTGTTCTTGCTGGGAACAGACGCGAGTGCTCTTTGCACTGTGTATGGCAATGGGAGCGCAACAGTGACTTTCCTTACCAGAAAACAACTCTTGCTCGTAGGACCACAAACAGCATGTGATTCAACTCCATTTAGGACTGGGAAACAAACGCTAGCTTGCCTTACAAAAAACACACTCTGCTTTTGAGAAAAGAGCACTCTTCTACTCTACTGTGTTTCCTATGGGGTCCGAATAGTGAGTTTGATCAGAACATAATAACTTTGCTTCCTACACACACGGGCCATGTCTAGTTCAACTCTGCTTAGGAAACTGACAAGAACAGTAGCTCCTCTTCAGTCCAATACTCTGTACTCGCTGGGAACAGACGCCAGTGCTATTTTCACTGTGTACGGCAATTGGAGCACAATAGTGACTCGTCTTACCAGAAAACAACTCTTGCTCATAGGACAAAAAATTGCATGTGACTCAACTCCACTTAGGACTGGGAAACAAACTCTAGCTTGCTTTACAAGAAACAGACTCTGCTTTTGAGAAAAGAGCACTCTTCTACTCTAATGTATTTCCTATAGGGCCAGAACAGTGAGCTTGCTCAGAACATAAGAACTGTGCTTCCTACACACATGGCCATATCTAGTTCAACTCCGCTTAGGAAACTGACAAGAACAGTAGCTCCTCTTCAGTCCGATACACTGTACTTGCTGGGAACAGACGAGAGTGCTTTTTGCACTGTGTATAGCAATGGGAGCGCAATAGTGACTTTCCTTACCAGAAAACAACTCTTGCTCATAGTACCAGAAACTGCATGTGATTCAACTCTATTTAGGACTGGGAAACAAACGCTAGCTCGCCTTACAAGAAACACACTCTGCTTTTGAGAAAAGAGCACTCTTCTACTCTACTGTGTTTTCTATGGGGTTTGAACAGTGAGCTTGATCAGAACAAAAAAACTGTGCTTCCTACACACACGGGACATATCTAGTTCAACTCTGCTTCGGAACCTGACAAGAACAGTAGATCCTCTTCAGTCCAATACACTGTACTTGCAGGGAACAGACACGAGTGCTATTTGCACTGTGTATGCCAATTGGAGCACAATAGTGACTCGTCTTACCAGAAAACAACTCTTGCTCGTAGGACAAAAACCTGCATGTGACTCAAATCCATTTAGGACTGGGAAACTAACGCTAGCTTGCCTTCCAAGAAACACACTCTGCTTTAGAGAAAAGACCTCTCTTCCACTCTACTGTGTTTCCTATGGGGTCCATACAGTGAACTTGCACAGAACATAAGAACTGTGCTTCCTACACACAAGGCCATATCTAGTTCAATTCTGCTTAGGAACCTGACAAGAACAGTAGATCCTCTTCAGTCCAATACACTGTACTTGCTGGGAACAGACGCCAGTGCTATTTGTCCTGTGTATGGCAATGGCAGCGCAATAGTGACTCTTCTTAACAGAAAACAACTCTTGCTCGTAGGACCAGAAACTGCATGTGATTCAACTCCATTTAGGACTGGGAAACAAACACTAGCTCGCTTTACAAGATACACACTCTGCTTTTGAGAAAAGAGCACTCTTCTACTGTACTGTGTTTCCTATAGGGCCAGAAGAGTGAGCTTGCTCAGAAAAAAAGAACTGTGCTTCCTATACGCACGGGCCATATCTAGTTCAACTCTGCTTAGGAAACTGAGAAGAACAGTAGCTCCTCTTCAGTCCAATACACTGTACTTGCTGGGAACAGACGCGAGTGCTATTTGCACTGTATAAGGCATTTGGATCGCAATAGTGACTCTTCTTACCAGAAAACAACTCTTGCTCGTAGGACAAAAAACTGCATGTGACTCAATTCCATTTAGGACTGGGAAACAAATGCGAGCTCGCCTTACAAGAAACACACTCTGCTTTAGAGAAAAGAGCACTCTTCTACTCTACTGTGTTTCCTATAGGGCCAGAACAGTGAGCTTGCTCAGAACATAAGAACTGTGCCTCCTACACACACGGTCCATATCTAGTTCAACTCTGCTTAGGAAACTGACAAGAACAGTAGCTCCTCTTCAGTCCGATACACTGTACTTGCATTGAACAGACGCATGGGCTATTTGCCCTGTGTATTGCAATGGGAGCGCAATAGTGACTTTCCTTACCAGAAAAAAACTCTTGCTCGTAGGACCAGAAACTGCATGTGATTCCACACCATTTAGAACTGTGAAACAAACGCTAGCTCGCCTTACAAGAAACACACTCTGCTTTAGAGAAAAGAGTACTCTTCTACTCTACTGTGTTTCGTATAGGGCCAGAACAGTGATCTTGCTCAGAACAAAATAACTGTGCTTCCTACACACGGGCCATAACTAGTTCAACTCTGCTTAGGAAACTGACAAGAACAGTAGCTCCTCTTCAGTCCAATACACTGTACTTGCGGGGAACAGACGCGAATGCTATTTGCACTGTGTATGGCAATTGGAGCTCAATATTGACTCGTCTTACCAGAAAACAACTCTTGCTCGTAGGACAAAAAACTGCATGTGACTCAACTCCATTTAGGACTGGGAAACAAACGCTAGCTCGCCTTACAAGAAACACACTCTGCTTTTGAGAAAAGAGCACTCTTCTACTCTACTGTGTTTCCTATGGTGTCCGAACAGTGAGCTTGCTCAGAACAAAAGAACTGTGCTTCCTACAAACACGGCCATATCTAGTTCAATTCTGATTAGAAACCTGACAAGAACTTAGATCCTCTTCAGTCCAATACACTGTACTTGCTGGGAACAGACGCCAGTGCTATTTGTCCTGTGTATGGCAATGGCAGCGCAATAGTGACTATTCTTACCATAAAACAACTCTTGCTCGTAGGACCAGAAACTGCATGTGATTCAACTCCATTTAGGACTGGGAAACAAACGCTAGCTCGCCTTACAAGAAACACACTCTGCTTTAGAGAAAAGAGCACTTTTCTACTCTACTGTGTTTCCTTTAGGGCCAGAACAGTGAGCTTGCTCAGAACAAAAGAACTGTGCTTCCTATACACACGGGCCATATCTAGTTCAACTCTGCTTAGGAAACTGACAAGAACAGTAGCTCCTCTTCAGTCCAATACACTGTACTTGCTGGGAACAGACGCGAGTGCTATTTGCACTGTGTAAAGAAATGGGAGTGCAATAGTAACTTTCCTTACCAGAAAAAACTCTTGCTTGTAGGACCACAATCTGCATGTGATTCAACTCCATTTAGGACTGGGAAACAAACGCTAGCTCGCCTTACAAGAAACACACTCTGCATTTGAGAAAAGAGCACTCTTCTACTCTACTGTTTCCTATGGGGTCCGAACAGTGAGCTTGCTCATAACAAAAGAACTGTGCTTCCTACACACACGGGCCATATCTAGTTCAACTGTGCTTAGGAAACTGACAAGAACAGTAGCTCCTCTTCAGTCCGATACACTGTAATTGCTGGGAACAGACGCATGGGCTATTTGCACTATGTATGGCAATGGGAGCGCAATAGTGACTTTCCTTACCAGAAAACAACTCTTGCTCGTAGAACCAGAAACTGCATGTGATTCTACACCATTTAGGACTGGGAAACAAACGCTAGCTCGCCTTACAAGAAACACACTCTGCTTTAGAGAAAAGAGCACTCTTCTACTCTACTGTGTTTCCTATGGGGTCCAAACAGTGAGCTTGCTCAGAACAAAAAAAACCTGTTCTTCCTACACACACGGCCATATCTAGTTCAAGTCTGCTTAGGAACCTGACAAGAACAGTAGATCCTCTTCAGTCCAATACACTGTACTTGCTGCGAAGAGACGCCAGTGCTATTTGTCCTGTGTATGGCAATGGCAGCACAATAGTGACTCTTCTTACCAGAAAACAACTCTTGCTCGTAGTACCAGAATCTGCATGGGATTCAACTCCACTTAGGACTGGGAAACAAATGCTAGTTCGCCTTACAAGAAACACACTCTGCTTTTGAAAAAAGAGCACTCTTCTACTCCACTGTGTTTCCTATGGGGTACAAACAGTGAGCTTGCTCAGAACAAAAGAACTGTTCTTCCTACAAACATGGCCCATATCTAGTTAAACTCTTTAGGAAACTGACAAGAACAGTAATTCCTATTCAGTCCAATACACTGTACTTGCTGGGAACAGACGCGAGTGCTATTTGCACTGTATGAGGCATTTGGAGCGCAATAGTGACTCTTCTTACCAGAAAACAACTCTTGCTCGTAGGACTAAAAACTGCATGTGACACAACTCCATTCAGGACTGGGAAACAAATGCAAGCTCGCCTTACATGAAACACACTCTGCTTTAGAGAAAAGAGCACTCTTCTACTCTACTGTGTTTCCTATAGGGCCAGAACATTGAGCTTGCTCAGAACATAAGAACTGTGCCTCCTACACACACGGGCCATACCTAGTTCAACTCTGCTTAGGAAACTGAGAAGAACAGTAGCTCCTCTTCAGTCCAATACACTGTACTTGCTGGGAACAGACGCATGGGCTATTTGCACTATGTATGGCAATGGGAGCGCAATAGTGACTTTCCTTACCAGAAAACAACTCTTGCTCGTAGGACCAGAAACTGCATGTGATTCCACACCATTTAGGACTCGGAAACAAACGCTAGCTCGGCTTACAAGAAACACACTCTGCTTTAGAGAAAAGAGGACTCTTCTACTCTACTGTGTTTCCTACAGTGTCCGAACAGTGAGCTTGCTCAGAACAAAAGAACTGTGCTTCCTACAGAAACGGCCATATCTAGTTCAATTCTGCTTAGGACCCTGACAAGAACAGTAGATCCTCTTCAGGCCAATACACTGTACTTGCTGGGAACAGACGCCAGTGCTGTTTGTCCTGTGTATGGCAATGGCAGCGCAATAGTGACTCTTCTTACCATAAAACAACTCTTGCTCGTAGGACCAGAAGCTGCATGTGATTCAACTCCATTTAGGACTGGGAAACAAACACTAGCTCGCCTTACAAGAAACAAACTCTGCTTTAGAGAAAAGAGCACTCTTCTACTCTACTGTGTTTCATTTAGGGCAAGAACAGTGAGCTTGCTCAGAACAAATGAACTGTGCCTCCTACACACGGGCCATATCTACTTCAACTCTGCTTAGGAAACTGACAAGAACAGTAGCTCCTCTTCAGTCCAATACACTGTACTTGCTGGGAACAGACGCGAGTGCTATTTCCACTGTGTATGGCAATGGGAGCGCAATAGTGACTTTCTTTACCAGAAAACAACTCTTGCTCATAGGACCAGAAACTGCATGTGATTCAACTCCATTTAGAACTGGGAAACAAATGCTAGCTCGCCTTACATGAAACACACTCTGCTTTTGAGAAAAGAGCACTCTTCTACTCTCCTGTGTTTCCTATGGGGTCCAAACAGTGAGCTTGCTCAGAACAAAAACTGTGCTTCGTACACACACGGGTCATATCTAGTTCAACTCTGCTTAGGAAACTGACAAGAGCACTAGCTCCTCTTCAGTCCAATACACTGTATTTGCGGGGAAGAGACAGGAGTGCTATTTGCACTGTGTATGGCAATTGGAGCACAATAGTGACTCGTCTTACCAGAAAACAACTCTTGCTCGTAGGACCAAAAACTCCATGTGACTCAACTCCATTTAGGACTGGGAAACAAATGCTAGCTCGCCTTACAAGAAACACACTCTGCTTTTGAGAAAAGAGCACTCTTCTACTCTACTGTGTTTCCCATGGCGTCCGAACAGTGAACTTGCTCAGAACAAAAGAACTGTGCTTCCAACACACAAGGCCATATCTAGTTCAATTCTGCTTAGGAACCTGACAAGAACAGTAGATCCTCTTCAGTCCAATACACTGTACTTGCTGGGAACAGACGCCAGTGCTATTTGTCCTGTGTATGGCAATGGCAGCGCAATAGTGACTCTTCTTACCAGAAAACAACTCTTGCTCGTAGGACCAGAAACTGCATGTGATTCAACTCCATTTAGGACTGGGAAACAAACACTAGCTCGCTTTACAAGATACACACTCTGCTTTTGAGAAAAGAGCACTCTTCTACTCTACTGTGTTTCCTATAGGGCCAGAAGAGTGAGCTTGCTCAGAAAAAAAGAACTGTGCTTCCTACACACACGGGGCATATCTAGTTCAACTCTGCTTAGGAAACTGAGAAGAACAGTAGCTCCTCTTCAGTCCAATACACTGTACTTGCTGGGAACAGACCCGAGTGCCACTTTACACTGTATAAGGCATTTGGATCGCAATAGTGACTCTTCTTACCAGAAAACAACTCTTGCTCGTAGGACAAAAAACTGCATGTGACTCAATTCCATTTAGGACTGGGAAACAAATGCGAGCTCGCCTTACAAGAAACACACTCTGCTTTAGAGAAAAGAGCACTCTTCTACTCTACTGTGTTTCCTATAGGGCCAGAACAGTGAGCTTGCTCAGAACATAAGAACTGTGCCTCCTACACACACGGTCCATATCTAGTTCAACTCTGCTTAGGAAACTGACAAGAACAGTAGCTCCTCTTCAGTCCGATACACTGTACTTGCATTGAACAGACGCATGGGCTATTTGCCCTGTGTATTGCAATGGGAGCGCAATAGTGACTTTCCTTACCAGAAAAAAACTCTTGCTCGTAGGACCAGAAACTGCATGTGATTCCACACCATTTAGAACTGGGAAACAAACGCTAGCTTGCCTTACAAGAAACACACTCTGCTTTAGAGAAAAGAGCACTCTTCTACTCTACTGTGTTTCCTATAGGGCCAGAACAGTGATCTTGCTCAGAACAAAATAACTGTGCTTCCTACACACGGGCCATAACTAGTTCAACCATGCTTAGGAAACTGACAAGAACAGTAGCTCCTCTTCAGTCCAATACACTGTACTTGCGGGGAACAGACGCAAGTGCTATTTGCACTGTGTATGGCAATTGGAGCTCAATATTGACTCGTCTTACCAGAAAACAACTCTTGCTCGTAGGACAAAAAACTGCATGTGACTCAACTCCATTTAGGACTGGGAAACAAACGCTAGCTCGCCTTACAAGAAACTCACTCTGCTTTTGAGAAAAGAGCACTCTTCTACTCTACTGTGTTTCCTATGGTGTCTGAACAGTGAGCTTGCTCAGAACAAAAGAACTGTGCTTCCTACAAACACGGCCATATCTAGTTCAATTCTGATTAGAAACCTGACAAGACCTTAGATCCTCTTAAGTCCAATACACTGTACTTGCTGGGAACAGACGCCAGTGCTATTTGTCCTGTGTATGGCAATGGCAGCGCAATAGTGACTATTCTTACCATAAAACAACTCTTGCTCGTAGGACCAGAAACTGCATGTGATTCAACTCCATTTAGGACTGGGAAACAAATGCTAGCTCGCCTTACAAGAAACACACTCTGCTTTAGAGAAAAGAGCACTTTTCTACTCTACTGTGTTTCCTTTAGGGCCAGAACAGTGAGCTTGCTCAGAACAAAAGAACTGTGCTTCCTACACACACGGGCCATATCTAGTTCAACTCTGATTAGGAAACTGACAAGAACAGTAGCTCCTCTTCAGTCCAATACACTGTATTTGCTGGGAACAGACGCGAGTGCTATTTGCACTGTGTAAGGAAATGGGAGTGCAATAGTGACTTTCCTTACCATAAAAAACTCTTGCTTGTAGGACCACAATCTGCATGTGATTCAACTCCATTTAGGACTGGGAAACAAACGCTAGCTCGCCTTACAATAAACACACTCTGCATTTGAGAAAAGAGCACTCTTCTACTCTACTGTTTCCTATGGGGTCCAAAGAGTGAGCTGGCTCAGAACAAAAGAACTGTGCTTCCTACACACACGGGCCATATCTAGTTCAACTGTGCTTAGGAAACTGACAAGAACAGTAGCTCCTCTTCAGTCCGCACTTTACGTGCGGGTAACAGACGCGAGTGCTATTTGCAATGTGTATGGCAATTGGAGCACAATAGTGACTCGTCTTACCAGAAAACAACTCTTGATCGTTGGACAAAAAACTGCATGTGACTCAACTCCATTTAGGACTGGGCAACAAACGCTATCTCGCCTTACAAGAAACAAACTCTGCTTTAGAGAAAAGAGCACTCTTCTACTCTACTGTGTTTCCTATAGGTCCAGAACAGTTAGCTTGCTCAGAACATAAGAACTGTGCTTCCTACACACACGGGCCATATCTAGTTCAACTCTGCTTGGGAACCTGACAAGAACAGTAGCTCCTCTTCAGTCCAATACACTGTACTTGCTGGGAACAGACACATGTGCTATTTGCACTTTGTATGGCAATGGGAGCACAATAGTGACTTTCCTTACCAGAAAACAACTCTTAATCATAGGACCAGAAACTGCATGTGATTCAACGCCATTTAGGACTGGGAAACAAATGCTAGCTCACCTTACATGAAACACACTCTGCTTTTGAGAAAAGAGCACTCTTCTACTCTACTGTGCTTCCTATGTGGTCCGAACAGTGAGCTTGCTCAGAACAAAAGAACTGTGCTTCCTATACACACGGGCCATATCTAGTTCAACACTGCTTAGGAAAGTGACAAGAACAGTAGATCCTCTTCAGTCCAATACACTGTACTTGCTGGGAACAGACGCTAGTGCTATTTGTCCTGTGTATGGCAATGGCACCGCAATAGTGACTCTTCTTAACAGAAAACAACTCTTGCTCGTAGGACCAGAAACTGCATGTGACTCAACTCCATTTAGGACTGGGAAACAAACTCTAGCACGCTTTACAAAAAACACACTCTGCTTTTGAGAAAAGAGCACTCTTCTACTCTTATGTATTTCCTATAGGGCCAGAACAGTGAGCTTGCTCAGAAAAAAAGAACTGTGCTTCCTACACACAGGGGCCATATCTAGTTCAACTCTGCTTAGGAAACTGAGAAGAACAGTAGCTCCTTCAGTCCGATACACTGTACTTGCTGGGAACAGACGCATGGGCTATTTGCACTGTGTATGGCAATGGGAGCACAATAGTGACTTTCCTTACCAGAAAACAACTCTTGAACGTAGGACCAGAAACTGTATGTGATTCAACTCCATTTAGAACTGGGAAACAAACGCTAGCTCGCCTTACAAGAAACACACTCTGCTTTAGAGAAAAGAGCACTCTTCTACTCTACTGTGTTTCCTATGGGGTCCGAACAGTGAGCTTGCTCAGAACAAAAAAACCTGTTCTTCCTACACACGGCCATATCTAGTTCAAGTCTGCTTAGGAACCTGACAAGAACAGTAGATCCTCTTCAGTCCAATACACTGTACTTGCTGCGAATAGACGCCAGTGCTATTTGTCATGTGTATGGCAATGGCAGCACAATAGTGACTCTTCTTACCAGAAAACAACTCTTGCTCGTAGTACCAGAAACTGCATGGGATTCAACTCCACTTAGGACTGGGAAACAAACGCTAGTTCGCCTTACAAGAAACACACTCTGCTTTTGAAAAAAGAGCACTCTTCTACTCCACTGTGTTTCCTATGGGGTACAAACAGTGAGCTTGCTCAGAACAAAAGAACTGTTCTTCCTACACACATGGCCCATATCTAGTTAAACTCTTTAGGAAACTGACAAGAACAGTAGCTCCTATTCAGTCCAATAAACTGTACTTGCTTGGAACAGACGCGAGTGATATTTGCACTGTATGAGGCATTTGGAGCGCAATAGTGACTCTTCTTACCAGAAAACAACTCTTGCTCGTAGGACCAAAAACTGCATGTGACTCAACTCCATTCAGGACTGGGAAACAAATGCAAGCTTGCCTTACAAGAAACACACTCTGCTTTACAGAAAAGAGCACTCTTCTACTCTACTGTGTTTCCTATAGGGCCAGAACAGTGAGCTTGCTCAGAATATAAGAACTGTGCCTCCTACACACACGGGCCATACCTAGTTCAACTCTGCTTAGGAAACTGACAAGAACAGTAGCTCCTCTTCAGTCCGATACACTGTACTTGCTGGGAACAGACGCATGGGCTATTTGCACTATGTATGGCAATGGGAGCGCAATAGTGACTTTCCTTACCAGAAAACAACTCTTGCTCGTAGGACCAGAAACTGCATGTGATTCCACACCATTTAGGACTGGGAAACAAACGCTAGCTCGCCTTACAAGAAACACACTCTGCTTTAGAGAAAAGAGCACTCTTCTACTCTACTGTGTTTCCTATGGGGTCCGAACAGTGAGCTTGCTCAGAACAAAAAAAACCTGTTCTTCCTACACACACGGCCATATCTAGTTCAAGTCTGCTTAGGAACCTGACAAGAACAGTAGATCCTCTTCAGTCCAATACACTGTACTTGGTGCGAACAGACGCCAGTGCTATTTGTCCTGTGTATGGCAATGGCAGCACAATAGTGACTCTTCTTACCAGAAAACAACTCTTGCTCGTAGTACCAGAATCTGCATGGGATTCAACTCCACTTAGGACTGGGAAACAAACGCTAGTTCGCCTTACAAGAAACACACTCTGCTTTTGAAAAAAGAGCACTCTTCTACTCCACTGTGTTTCCTATGGGGTACAAACAGTGAGCTTGCTCAGAACAAAAGAACTGTTCTTCCTACAAACATGGCCCATATCTAGTTAAACTCTTTAGGAAACTGACAAGAACAGTAGCTCCTATTCAGTCCAATACACTGTACTTGCTGGGAACAGACGCGAGTGCTATTTGCACTGTATGAGGCATTTGGAGCGCAATAGTGACTCTTCTTACCAGAAAACAACTCTTGCTCGTAGGACAAAAAACTGCATGTGACTCAACTCCATTCAGGACTGGGAAACAAATGCAAGCTCGCCTTACATGAAACACACTCTGCTTACAGAAAAGAGCACTCTTCTACTCTACTGTGTTTCCTATAGGGCCAGAACAGTGAGCTTGCTCAGAACATAAGAACTGTGCCTCCTACACACACGGGCCATACCTAGTTCAACTCTGCTTAGGAAACTGAGAAGAACAGTAGCTCCTCTTCAGTCCAATACACTGTACTTGCTGGGAACAGACGCATGGGCTATTTGCACTATGTATGGCAATGGGAGCGCAATAGTGACTTTCCTTACCAGAAAACAACTCTTGCTCGTAGGACCAGAAACTGCATGTGATTCCACACCATTTAGGACTGGGAAACAAACGCTAGCTCGCCTTACAAGAAACACACTCTGCTTTAGAGAAAAGAGGACTCTTCTACTCTACTGTGTTTCCCATGGCGTCCGAACAGTGAACTTGCTCAGAACAAAAGAACTGTGCTTCCAACACACAAGGCCATATCTAGTTCAATTCTGCTTAGGAACCTGACAAGAACAGTAGATCCTCTTCAGTCCAATACACTGTACTTGCTGGGAACAGACGCCAGTGCTATTTGCACTGTATAAGGCATTTGGATCGCAATAGTGACTCTTCTTACCAGAAAACAACTCTTGCTCGTAGGACAAAAAACTGCATGTGACTCAATTCCATTTAGGACTGGGAAACAAATGCGAGCTCGCCTTACAAGAAACACACTCTGCTTTAGAGAAAAGAGCACTCTTCTACTCTACTGTGTTTCCTATAGGGCCAGAACAGTGAGCTTGCTCAGAACATAAGAACTGTGCCTCCTACACACACGGTCCATATCTAGTTCAACTCTGCTTAGGAAACTGACAAGAACAGTAGCTCCTCTTCAGTCCGATACACTGTACTTGCATTGAACAGACACATGGGCTATTTGCCCTGTGTATTGCAATGGGAGCGCAATAGTGACTTTCCTTACCAGAAAAAAACTCTTGCTCGTAGGACCAGAAACTGCATGTGATTCCACACCATTTAGGACTGGGAAACAAACGCTAGCTCGCCTTACAAGAAACACACTCTGCTTTAGAGAAAAGAGCACTCTTCTACTCTACTGTGTTTCCTATAGGGCCAGAACAGTGATCTTGCTCAGAACAAAATAACTGTGCTTCCTACACACGGGCCATAACTAGTTCAACTCTGCTTAGGAAACTGACAAGAACAGTAGCTCCTCTTCAGTCCAATACACTGTACTTGTGGAGAACAGACGCGAGTGCTATTTGCACTGTGTATGGCAATTGGAGCTCAATATTGACTCGTATTACCAGAAAACAACTCTTGCTCGTAGGACAAAAAACTGCATGTGACTCAACTCCATTTAGGACTGGGAAACAAACGCTAGCTCGCCTTACAAGAAACACACTCTGCTTTTGAGAAAAGAGCACTCTTCTACTCTACTGTGTTTCCTATGGTGTCCGAACAGTGAGCTTGCTCAGAACAAAAGAACTGTGCTTCCTACAAACACGGCCATATCTAGTTCAATTCTGATTAGAAACCTGACAAGAACTTAGATCCTCTTCAGTCCAATACACTGTACTTGCTGGGAACAGACGCCAGTGCTATTTGTCCTGTGTATGGCAATGGCAGCACAATAGTGACTATTCTTACCATAAAACAACTCTTGCTCGTAGGACCAGAAACTGCATGTGATTCAACTCCATTTAGGACTGGGAAACAAACACTAGCTCGCCTTACAAGAAACACACTCTGCTTTAGAGAAAAGAGCACTTTTCTACTCTACTGTGTTTCCTTTAGGGCCAGAACAGTGAGCTTGCTCAGAACAAAAGAACTGTGCTTCCTACACACACGGGCCATATCTAGTTCAACTCTGCTTAGGAAACTGACAAGAACAGTAGCTCCTCTTCAGTCCAATACACTGTACTTGCTGGGAACAGAAGCGAGTGCTATTTGCACTGTGTATGGCAATGGGAGCTCAATAGTGACTTTCCTTACCAGAAAAAAACTCTTGTTCGTAGGACCAGAAACTGTATGGGATTCAACTCCATTTAGGACTGGGAAGCAAATGCTAGCTCGCCTTACAAGGAACACAATCTGCTTTAGAGAAACGAGCACTCTTCTACTCTACTGTGTTTCCTATGGGGTCCGAACAGTGAGCTTGCTCAGAACAAAAAAACTGTGCTTCCTACACACACGGCCATATCTAGTTCAATTCTGCTTATAAACCTGACATAAACAGTAGATCCTCTTCAGTCCAATACACTGTACTTGCTGGGAACAGATGCCAGTGCTATTTGTCCTGTGTATGGCAATGTCAGGGCAATAGTGACTCTTCTTACCAGAAAACAACTCTTGCTCGTAGGACCAGAAACTGCATGTGATTCAACTCCATTTAGGACTGGGAAACAAACACTAGCTCGCCTTACAAGAAACACATTCTGCTTTTGAGAAAAGAGCACTGTTCTACTCTACTGTGTTTCCTATGTGGTCCAAACAGTGAGCTTGCTCAGAACAAAAAACTGTGCTTCCTACACACGGACCATATCTAGTTCAACTCTTCTTAGGAAACAGACAAGAACAGTAGCTCCTCTTCAGTCCGATACACTGTAATTGCTGGGAATAGACGCGAGTGCTATTTGCACTGTGTATGGCAATGGGAGCCCAATAGTGACTTTCCTTACCAGAAAACAACTCTTGCTCGTAGGACCAGAAACTGCATGTGATTCAACTCCATTTAGGACTGGGAAACAAATGCTAGCTCGCCTTACAAGAAACACACTCTGCTTTTGAGAAAAGAGCACTCTTCTACTCTACTGTGTTTACTATGGGGTCCGAACAGTGACTTGCTCAGAACAAAAGAACTGTGCTTCCTACACACGGGCCATATCTAGTTCAACTCTGCTTAGGAAACTGACAAGAACAGTAGCTCCTCTTCAGTCCAATACACTGTACTTGCTGGGAACAGACGGGAGGGCTATTTGCACTGTGTATGGCTATTGGAGCACAATAGTGACTCGTCTTACCAGAAAACAACTCTTGCTCGTAGGACAAAAAACTGCATGTGACTCAACTCCATTTAGGACTGGGAAACAAACGCTAGCTCGCCTTCCAAGAAACATACTCTGCTTTTGAGAAAAGAGCACTCTTCTACTCTACTGTGTTTCCTATGAGGTCCGAACAGTGAGCTTGCTCAGAACAAAAGAACTGTACTTCCTACACACATAGCCATACCTAGTTCAATTCTGCTTAGGAACCTGACAAGAACATTAGATCCTCTTCAGTCCAATACACTGTACTGCTGGGAACAGACAACAGTGCTATTTGTCCTGTGTATGGCAATGGCAGCGCAATAGTGACTGTTCTTACCAGAAAACAACTCTTGCTCGTAGGACCAGAAACTGCATGGGATTCAACTCCATTTAGGACTGGGAAACAAACACTAGTTCGCCTTACAAGAAACACACTCTGCTTTTGAGAAAAGAGCACTCTTCTACTCTACTGTGTTTCCTATGGGGTCCAAACAGTGAGCTTGCTCAGAACAAAAGAACTGTGCTTCCTACACACACGGACCATATCTAGTTCAACTCTGCTTAGGAACCTGACAAGAACAGTAGCTCCTCTTCAGTCCAATACACTGTACTTGCTGGGAACAGACGCGAATGGTATTTGCACTGTGTATGGCAATTGGAGCACAATAGTGACTCGTCTTACCAGAAAACAACTCTTGCTCGTAGGACAAAAAACTGCATGTGACTCAACTCTATTTAGGACTGGGAAACAAACTCTAGCTTGCCTTACAAGAAACACACTCTGCTTTTGAGAAAAGAGCACTCATCTACTCTACTGTGTTTCGTGTAGGGCCAGAACAGTGAGCTTGCTCAGAACAAAAGAACTGTGCTTCCAACAGACACAGCCATATCTAGTTCAATTCTGATTAGGAACCTGACAAGAACAGTAGATCCTCTTCAGTCCAATACACTGTAATTGCTGGGAACAGACGCCAGTGCCATTTTTCCAGTGTATGGCAATGGCAGCGCAATAGTGACTATTCTTACCATAAAACAACTCTTGCTCGTAGGACCAGAAACTGCATGTGATTCAACTCCATTTAGGACTGGGAAACAAACGCTAGCTCGCCTTACAAGAAACACACTCTGCTTTAGAGAAAAGAGCACGTTTCTACTCTTCTGTGTTTCCTATATGGCCAGAACAGTGTGCTTGCTCAGAACAAAAGAACTGTGCTTCCTACACACACGGGCCATATCTAGTTCAACTCTGCTTAGGAAACTGACAAGAACAGTAGCTCCTCTTCAGTCCAATGCACTGTACTTGCTGGAACAGACACGAGTGCTATTTGCACTGTGTATGGCAATGGGAGCGCAATAGTGACTTTCCTTACCAGAAAACAACTCTTGCTCGTAGGACCAGAAACTGTATGTGATTCAACTCCATTTAGGACTGGGAAACAAATGATAGCTCGCCTTACAAGAAACACAATCTGCTTTAGAGAAAAGAGCACTCTTCTACTCTACTGTGTTTCCGATGGGGTCCGAACAGTGAGCTTGCTCAGAACAAAAAAACTGTGCTTCCTACACACACGGCCATATCTAGTTCAATTCTGCTTTTAAACCTGACAAGAACAGTAGATCCTCTTCAGTCCAATACACTGTACTTGCTGGGAACAGACGCCAGTGCTATTTGTCCTGTGTATGGCAATGGCAGCGCAATAGTGACTCTTCTTACCAGAAAACAACTCTTGCTCGTAGGACCAGAAACTGCATGTGATTCAACTCCATTTAGGACTGGGAAACAAACACTAGCTCGCCTTACAAGAAACACACTCTGCTTTTGAGAAAAGAGCACTCTTCTACTCTACTGTGTTTCCTATGGGGTCCAAACAGTGAGTTTGCTCAGAACAAAAAACTGTGCTTCCTACACACAGACCATATCTAGTTCAACTCTGCTTAGGAAACTGACAAGAACAGTAGCTCCTCTTCATTCCAATACACTGTATTTGCGGGGAAGAGACACGAGTGCTATTTGCACTGTGTATGGCTATTGGAGCACAATAGTGACTTCCTTACCAGAAAACAACTCTTGCTCGTAGGACCAGAAACTGCATGTGATTCAACTCCATTTAGGACTGGGAAACAAACGCTACCTCGCCTTTCAAGAAACACACTCTGCTTTTGAGAAAAGAGCACTCTTCTACTCTACTGTGTTTCCTATGGGGTCCAAACAGTGAGCTTGCTCAGAACAAAAGAACTGTGCTTCCTACACACGGACCATATCTTGTTCAACTCTGCTGAGGAAACTGACAAGAACAGTTGCTCCTAATCAGTCCAATACACTGTACTTGAAGGGAACAGATGCGAGTACTATTTGCACTGTTTTATGGCATTTGGAGCACAAAAGTTACTCTTCTTACCAGAAAACAACTCTTGCTCGTAGGACCAACAACTGCATGTGACTCAACTCCATTTATGACTGGGAAATAAACGCGAGCTCACCTTACAAGAAAAACACTCTGCTTTAGAGAAAAGAGCACTCTGCTACTCTACTGTGTTTCCTATGGAGTCCAAACAGTGAGCTTGCTCAGAACAAAAGAACTGTGCTTCCTACACACACGGACCATATCTCGTTCAACTCTGCTTAGGAAACTGACAAGAACAGTTGCTCCTCTTCAGTCCAATACACTGTACTTGCTGGGAACAGACGCGAGTGCTATTTGCACTGTGTATGGCAATGGGAGCGCAATAGTGACTTCCTTACCAGAAAACAACTCTTGCTCGTAGGACCAGAAACTGCATGTGATTCAACTCCATTTAGGATTGGGAAACAAACGCTAGCTCGCCTTACAAGAAACACACTCTGCTTTTGAGAAAAGAGCACTCTTCTACTCTACTGTGTTTCCTATGGGGTCCAAACAGTGAGCTTGCTCAGAACAAAAGAACTGTGCTTCCTACACACACGGACCATATCTAGTTCAACTCTGCTGAGGAACCTGACAAGAACAGTTGCTCCTAATCAGTCCAATACACTGTACTTGAAGGGAACAGACACGAGTACTATTTGCACTGTGTATGGCAATGGGAGCGCAATAGTGACTTTCCTTACCAGAAAACAACTCTTGCTCGAAACACCAGAAACTGCATGTGATTCAACTCTATATAGGACTGGGAAACAAACTCTAGCTCGTCTTACAAGAAACACACTCTGCATTTGAGAAAAGAGCACTCTTCTACTCTACTGTGTTTCGTGTAGGGCCAGAACAGTGAGCTTGCTCAGAACAAAAGAACTGTGCTTCCTACACACACAGCCATATCTAGTTCAATTCTGATTAGGAAACTAACAAGAACAGTAGATCCTCTTCAGTCCAATACACTGTAATTGCTGGGAACAGACGCCAGTGCTATTTGTCCTGTGTATGGCAATGGCAGCGCAATAGTGACTCTTCTTACCAGAAAACAACTCTTGCTCGTAGGACCAGAAACTGCATGTGATTCAACTCCATTTAGGACTGGGAAACAAACGCTAGCTCGCCTTACAAGAAACACATTCTGCTTTAGAGAAAAGAGCACTTTTCTACTCTACTGTGTTTCCTATAAGGCCAGAACAGTGTGCTTGCTCAGAACAAAAGAACTGTGCTTCCTACACACACGGGCCATATCTAGTTCAACTCTGCTTAGGAAACTGACAAGAACAGTAGCTCCTCTTCAGTCCAATGCACTGTACTTGCTGGAACAGACACGAGTGCTATTTGCACTGTGTATGGCAATGGGAGCGCAATAGTGACTTTCCTTACCAGAAAACAACTCTTGCTCGTAGGACCAGAAACTGTATGTGATTCAACTCCATTTAGGACATGGAAACAAATGATAGCTCGCATTACAAGAAACGCAATCTGTTTAGAGAAAAGAGCACTCTTCTACTCTACTGTGTTTCCTATGGGGTCCGAACAGTGAGCTTGCTCAGAACAAAAAAACTGTGCTTCCTACACACACGGCCATATCTAGTTCAATTCTGCTTATAAACCTGACAAGAACAGTAGATCCTCTTCAGTCCAATACACTGTACTTGCTGGGAACAGACGCCAGTGCTGTTTGTCCTGTGTATGGCAATGGCAGCGCAATAGTGACTCTTCTTACCAGAAAACAACTCTTGCTGGTAGGACCAGAAACTGCATGTGATTCAACTCCATTTAGGACTGGGAAACAAACTCTAGCTCGCCTTACAAGAAACACACTCTGCTTTTGAGAAAAGAGCACTCTTCTACTCTACTGTGTTTCCTATGGGGTCCAAACAGTGAGTTTGCTCAGAACAAAAAACTGTGCTTCCTACACACAGACCATATCTAGTTCAATTCTGCTAGGAAACTGACAAGAACAGTAGCTCCTCTTCATTCCAATACACTGTATTTGCGGGGAACAGACACGAGTGCTATTTGCACTGTGTATGGCTATTGGAGCACAATAGTGACTTTCCTTACCAGAAAACAACTCGTGCGCGTAGGACCAGAAACTGCATGTGATTCAACTCCATTTAGGACTGGGAAACAAACGCTAGCTCGCCTTTCAAGAAACACACTCTGCTTTTGAGAAAAGAGCACTCTTCTACTCTACTGTGTTTCCTATGGGGTCCGAACAGTGAGCTTGCTCAGAACAAAAAAACTGTGCTTCCTACAAACACGGCCATATCTAGTTCAATTCTGATTAGAATCCTGACAAGAACTTAGATTTTTTTCAGTCCAATACACTGTACTTGCTGGGAACAGACGCCAGTGCTATTTGTCCTGTGTATGGCAATGGCAGCACAATAGTGACTATTCTTACCATAAAACAACTCTTGTTCGTAGGACCAGAAACTGCATGTGATTCAACTCCATTTAGGACTGGGAAACAAACGCTAGCTCGCCTTACAAGAAACACACTCTGCTTTAGAGAAAAGAGCACTTTTCTACTCTACTGTGTTTCCTTTAGGGCCAGAACAGTGAGCTTGCTCAGAACAAAAGAACTGTGCTTCCTACACACACGGGCCATATCTAGTTCAAGTCTGCTTAGGAAACTGACAAGAACAGTAGCTCCTCTTCATTCCAATACACTGTACTTGCTGGGAACAGATGCGAGTGCTATTTGCACTTTGTATGGCAATGGGAGCTCAATAGTGACTTTCCTTACCAGAAAACAACTCTTGTTCGTAGGACCAGAAACTGTATGGGATTCAACTCCATTTAGGACTGTGAAGCAAATGCTAGCTCGCCTTACAAGAAACACAATCTGCTTTAGAGAAAAGAGCACTCTTCTACTCTACTGTGTTTCCGAAGGGGTCCGAACAGTGAGCTTGCTCAGAACAAAAAAACTGTGCTTCCTACACACACGGCCATATCTAGTTCAATTCTGCTTATACACCTGACAAGAACAGTAGATCCTCTTCAGTCCAATACACTGTACTTGCTGGGAACAGATGCCAGTGCCATTTGTCCTGTGTATGGCAATGGCAGCGCAATAGTGACTCTTCTTACCAGAAAACAACTCTTGCTCGTAGGACCAGAAACTGCATGTGATTCAACTCCATTTAGGACTGGGAAACAAACACTAGCTCGCCTTACAAGAAACACACTCTGCTTTTGAGAAAAGAGCACTCTTCTACTCTACTGTGTTTCCTATGGGGTCCAAACAGTGAGTTTGCTCCGAACAAAAAACTGTGCTTCCTACACACAGACCATATCTAGTTCAACTCTGCTTAGGAAACTGACAAGAACAGTAGCTCCTCTTCATTCCAATACACTGTATTTGCGGGGAACAGACACGAGTGCTATTTGCACTGTGTATGGCTATTGGAGCACAATAGTGACTTCCTTACCAGAAAACAACTCTTGCTCGTAGGACCAGAAACTGCATGTGATTCAACTCCATTTAGGACTGGGAAACAAACGCTACCTCGCCTTTCAAGAAACACACTCTGCTTTTGAGAAAAGAGCACTCTTCTACTCTACTGTGTTTCCTATGGGGTCCAAACAGTGAGCTTGCTCAGAACAAAAGAACTGTGCTTCCTACACACGGACCATATCTTGTTCAACTCTGCTGAGGAAACTGACAAGAACAGTTGCTCCTAATCAGTCCAATACACTGTACTTGAAGGGAACAGATGCGAGTACTATTTGCACTGTTTTATGGCATTTGGAGCGCAAAACTTACTCTTCTTACCAGAAAACAACTCTTGCTCGTAGGACCAACAACTGCATGTGATTCAACTCCATTTAGGACTGGGAAACAAACGCTAGCTCGCCTTACAAGAAACACACTCTGGTTTAGAGAAAAGAGCACTTTTCTACTCTACTGTGTTTCCTTTAGGGCCAGAACAGTGAGCTTGCTCAGAACAAAAGAACTGTGCTTCCTACACACACGGGCCATATCTAGTTCAAGTCTGCTTAGGAAACTGACAAGAACAGTAGCTCCTCTTCATTCCAATACACTGTACTTGCTGGGAACAGATGCGAGTGCTATTTGCACTTTGTATGGCAATGGGAGCTCAATAGTGAATTTCCTTACCAGAAAACAACTCTTGTTCGTAGGACCAGAAACTGTATGGGATTCAACTCCATTTAGGACTGTGAAGCAAATGCTAGCTCGCCTTACAAGAAACACAATCTGCTTTAGAGAAAAGAGCACTCTTCTACTCTACTGTGTTTCCGAAGGGGTCCGAACAGTGAGCTTGCTCAGAACAAAAAAACTGTGCTTCCTACACACACGGCCATATCTAGTTCAATTCTGCTTATACACCTGACAAGAACAGTAGATCCTCTTCAGTCCAATACACTGTACTTGCTGGAAACAGATGCCAGTGCCATTTGTCCTGTGTATGGCAATGGCAGCGCAATAGTGACTCTTCTTACCAGAAAACAACTCTTGCTCGTAGGACCAGAAACTGCATGTGATTCAACTCCATTTAGGACTGGGAAACAAACACTAGCTCGCCTTACAAGAAACACACTCTGCTTTTGAGAAAAGAGCACTCTTCTACTCTACTGTGTTTCCTATGGGGTCCAAACAGTGAGTTTGCTCCGAACAAAAAACTGTGCTTCCTACACACAGACCATATCTAGTTCAACTCTGCTTAGGAAACTGACAAGAACAGTAGCTCCTCTTCATTCCAATACACTGTATTTGCGGGGAACAGACACGAGTGCTATTTGCACTGTGTATGGCTATTGGAGCACAATAGTGACTTCCTTACCAGAAAACAACTCTTGCTCGTAGGACCAGAAACTGCATGTGATTCAACTCCATTTAGGACTGGGAAACAAACGCTACCTCGCCTTTCAAGAAACACACTCTGCTTTTGAGAAAAGAGCACTCTTCTACTCTACTGTGTTTCCTATGGGGTCCAAACAGTGAGCTTGCTCAGAACAAAAGAACTGTGCTTCCTACACACGGACCATATCTTGTTCAACTCTGCTGAGGAAACTGACAAGAACAGTTGCTCCTAATCAGTCCAATACACTGTACTTGAAGGGAACAGATGCGAGTACTATTTGCACTGTTTTATGGCATTTGGAGCGCAAAAGTTACTCTTCTTACCAGAAAACAACTCTTGCTCGTAGGACCAACAACTGCATGTGACTCAACTCCATTTATGACTGGGAAATAAACGCGAGCTCACCTTACAAGAAAAACACTCTGCTTTAGAGAAAAGAGCACTCTTCTACTCTACTGTGTTTCCTATGGAGTCCAAACAGTGAGCTTGCTCAGAACAAAAGAACTGTGCTTCCTACACACACGGACCATATCTCGGTCAACTCTGCTTAGGAAACTGACAAGAACAGTAGCTCCTCTTCAGTCCAATACACTGTACTTGCTGGGAACAGACGCGAGTGCTATTTGAACTGTGTATGGCAATGGGAGCGCAATAGTGACTTCCTTACCAGAAAACAACTCTTGCTCGTAGGACCAGAAACTGCATGTGATTCAACTCCATTTAGGATTGGGAAACAAACGCTAGCTCGCCTTACAGGAAACACACTCTGCTTTTGAGAAAAGAGCACTCTTCTACTCTACTGTGTTTCCTATGGGGTCCAAACAGTGAGCTTGCTCAGAACAAAAGAACTGTGCTTCCTACACACACGGACCATATCTAGTTCAACTCTGCTGAGGAAACTGACAAGGACAGTTGCTCCTAATCAGTCCAAAACACTGTACTTGAAGGGAACAGACGCGAGTACTATTTGCACTGTGTATGGCAATGGGAGCGCAATAGTGACTTTCCTTACCAGAAAACAACTCTAGCTCGAAGGACCAGAAACTGCATGTGATTCAACTCTATATAGGACTGGGAAACAAACTCTAGCTCGCCTTACAAGAAACACACTCTGCATTTGAGAAAAGAGCACTCATCTACTCTACTGTGTTTCGTGTAGGGCCAGAACACTGAGCTTGCTCAGAACAAAAGAACTGTGCTTCCTACACACACAGCCATATCTAGTACAATTCTGATTAGGAACCTGACAAGAACAGTAGATCCTCTTCAGTCCAATACACTGTAATTGCTGGGAACAGACGCCAGTGATATTTGTCCTGTGTATGGCAATGGCAGCGCAATAGTGACTCTTCTTACCAGAAAACAACTCTTGCTCGTAGGACCAGAAACTGCATGTGATTCAACTCCATTTAGGACTGGGAAACAAACGCTAGCTTGCCTTACAAGAAACACATTCTGCTTTAGAGAAAAGAGCACTTTTCTACTCTACTGTGTTTCCTATAGGGCCAGAACAGTGTGCTTGCTCAGAACAAAAGAACTGTGCTTCCTACAAACACCGGCCATATCTAGTTCAACTCTGCTTAGGAAACTGACAAGAACAGTAGCTCCTCTTCAGTCCAATACACTGTACTTGCTGGAACAGACACGAGTGCTATTTTCACTGTGTATGGCAATGGGAGCACAATAGTGACTTTCCTTACCAGAAAACAACTCTTGCTCGTAGGACCAGAAACTGTATGTGATTCAGCTCCATCTAGGACTGGGAAACAAATGATAGCTCGCATTACAAGAAACACAATCTGCTTTAGAGAAAAGAGCACTCTTCTACTCTACTGTGTTTCCTATGGGGTCCAAACAGTGAGCTTGCTCAGAACAAAAAAACTGTGCTTCCTACACACACGGCCATATCTAGTTCAATTCTGCTTATAAACCTGACAAGAACAGTAGATCCTCTTCAGTCCAATACACTGTACTTGCTGGGAACAGACGCCAGTGCTGTTTGTCCTGTGTATGGCAATGGCAGCGCAATAGTGACTCTTCTTACCAGAAAACAACTCTTGCTGGTAGGACCAGAAACTGCATGTGATTCAACTCCATTTAGGACTGGGAAACAAACACTAGCTCGCCTTACAAGAAACACACTCTGCTTTTGAGAAAAGAGCACTCTTCTACTCTACTGTGTTTCCTAAGGGGTCCAAACAGTGAGTTTGCTCAGAACAAAAAACTGTGCTTCCTACACACAGACCATATCTAGTTCAACTCTGCTTAGGAAACTGACAAGAACAGTAGCTCCTCTTCATTCCAATACACTGTATTTGCGGGGAACAGACACGAGTGCTTTTTGCACTGTGTATGGCTATTGGAGCACAATAGTGACTTTCCTTACCAGAAAACAACTCTTGCTCGTAGGACCAGAAACTGCATGTGATTCAACTCCATTTAGGACTGGGAAACAAACGCTAGCTCGCCTTTCAAGAAACACACTCTGCTTTTGAGAAAAGAGCACTCTTCTACTCTACTGTGTTTCCTATGGGGTCCGAACAGTGAGCTTGCTCAGAACAAAAAAACTGTGCTTCCTACAAACACGGCCATATCAGGTTCAATTCTGATTAGAAACCTGACAAGAACTTAGATCCTCTTCAGTCCAATACACTGTACTTGCTGGGAACAGACGCCAGTGCTATTTGTCCTGTGTATGGCAATGGCAGCGCAATAGTGACTATTCTTACCATAAAACAACTCTTGTTCGTAGGACCAGAAACTGCATGTGATTAAACTCCATTTAGGACTCGAAACAAATGCTAGCTCGCCTTACAAGAAACACACTCTGCTTTAGAGAAAAGAGCACTTTTCTACTCTACTGTGTTTCCTTTAGGGCCAGAACAGTGAGCTTGCTCAGAACAAAAGAACTGTGCTTCCTACACACACCGGCCATATCTAGTTCAACTCTGCTTAGGAAACTGACAAGAACAGTAGCTCCTCTTCAGTCCAATACACTGTACTTGCTGGGAACAGATGCCAGTGCTATTTGCGCTGTGTATGGCAATGGGAGCTCAATAGTGACTTTCCTTACCAGAAAACAACTCTTGTTCGTAGGACCAGAAACTGTATGGGATTCAACTCCATTTAGTACTGGGAAGCAAATGCTAGCTCGCCTTACAAGGAACACAATCTGCTTTAGAGAAAAGAGCACTCTTCTACTCTACTGTGTTTCCTATGGGGTCCGAACAGTGAGCTTGCTCAGAACAAAATAACTGTGCTTCCTACACACACGGCCATATCTAGTTCAATTCTGCTTAGAAACCTGACATAAACAGTAGATCCTCTTCAGTCCAATACACTGTACTTGCTGCGATCAGACGCCAGTGCTATTTGTCCTGTGTATGGCAATGGCAGCGCAATAGTGACTCTTCTTACCAGAAAACAACTCTTGCTCGTAGTACCAGAAACTGCATGGGTTTCAACTCCATTTAGGACTATGAAACAAACGCTAGCTCGCCTTAAAAGAAACACACTCTGCTTTAGAGAAAAGAGCACTTTTCTACTCTACTGTGTTTCCTATAGGGTCCAAACAGTGAGCTTGCTCAGAACAAAAGAACTGTGCTTCCTACACACACGGATAATATCTAGTTCAACTCTGCATAGGAAACTGACAAGAACAGTAGCACCTATTCAGGGCAATACACTGTATTTGCTGGGAACAGACGCGAGTGCTATTTGCACTGTGTATGGCAATGGGAGCACAATGTGACTTTCCTTACCAGAAAACAACTCTTGCTCTTAGGACCAGAAACTGCATGTGATTCAACTCCATTTAGGACTAGGAAACAAATGCTAGCTCGCCTTACAAGAAACACACTCTGCTTTAGATAAAAGAGCACTCATCTACTCTACTGTGTTTCCTATAGGGCCAGAACAGTGAGCTTGCTCAGAACATAAGAACTGTGCTTCCTACACACACGGGCCATATCTAGTTCAACTCTGCTTAGGAAACTGACAAGAACAGTAGCTCCTCTTCAGTGCGATACACTGTAATTCCTGGGAAGAGACGCGAGTGCTATTTGTACTGTGTATGGCAATGGGAGCGCAATAGTGACTTTCCTTACCAGAAAACAACTCTTGCTCGTAGGACCAGAAACTGCATGTGATTCAACTCCATTTAGGACTGGGAAACAAACGCTAGCTCGCCTTACAAGAAACACACTCTGCTTTTGAGAAAAGAGCACTCTTCTACTCTACTGTGTTTCCTAAGGGGTCCGAAGAGTGAGCTTGCTCAGAACAAAAGAACAGTGCTTCCTACACACCCGGCCATATCTAGTTCAATTCTGCTTAGGAATCTGACAAGAACAGTAGATCCTATTCAGTCCAATACACTGTACTTGCTGGGAACAGACGCATGTGCTATTGGTCCTGTGTATGGCAATGGGAGCGCAATAGTGACTATACTTACCATAAAACAACTCATGCTCGTAGGACCAGAAACTGCATGTGATTCCACTCCATTTAGGACTGGGAAACAAACGCTAGCTCGCCTTACAAGAAACACACTCTGCTTTAGAGAAAAGAGCACTCTTCTACACTACTGTGTTTCCTATGGGGTGCAAACAGCGAGCTTGCTCAGAACAAAAGAACTGTGCTTTCTACACACAGGGAACAAATCTAGTTC